>NC_142796.1:39522351-39790177 GCF_049724085.1 Artemia sp. Qi Xiang Cuo
CACACACAGAGACACACACAGACACAAACACACAGAGAGACAGACACAGAGAGACACACACACAGACACACACAGAGACACACACAGAGACACACACAGAGACACACACACACACACAAACACACAGACACACACACACAGACACAAACACACAGACACACAAACACACACACACACACACACAGACAAACCCTGACACACACACAAACACAGACACAAACAGAGAGACAGACACAGAGACACACACACAGACACACACACGCACAGACACACACCGACAGAAACACACACAGAAACAAACACACACACACACACACACACACACAGACACACACACAGAGACGCACACAGAGACACACACCCACAGACACACACACAGAGAAACACACACAGAGACACACACACACAGACACACAGACACAGAGACACACATACACAGACACACACACACACACACACAGACACAGAGAAACACACACAGATAGAAACACAGACAGACACACACACAGACACACACAAATTGACACAAACTAACCGACAGAAACAACGACACACACACTAAAACACACACACACACACAGACAGACAAACACTCACACAAAGGCACAGACTCCCAAACACAGACACACACATAAAGAGAAAGAAATAGACACACTTCCAAAGTGAGACTCTCACACAGAGACACACAGACACAGACACACACAGACACACACACAGACACACACACACACACAGACACACACACAGAGACACACACAAAGAGACACACACACAGAGACAAAAACACAGAGACACACAAAGAGAGACACACACACAGAGACACACACAAAGAGACACACACACAGAGAGACACAGACAAAGAGACACAGACACACACACACAGAGACACCCAGACAGAGAGACAAACACACAGACACACACACAGAGACACACACACAGAGACACACACACAGAGGCACACACACAGAGACACACACACAGAGACAAGACCACAGAGACACACACACAAAGACACACATTTTCCTTTATTACCTACGCAATTAGGCTTAAATGAAGATATCTATGCAGAGTTTAAACTAGCTATGGCTAAGTGTGCTAAAGACAAGCTATTTTCATGCGAAAACCCACAAACTCAGAAAAAATGTTCAGTGTTCCCTTAGTACCTAAGCAATTAGGCTAAAAATGAAGATATTTATGTAGAGTTTCAACTAACTATGGCTAAGTTTACTAAAGACAAGCTATTTTCAGCGAAAACACACAAAATCAGAAAAAATGTTCAATGTTCCTTTAGTACCTACGCAATTAGGCTTAAATGAAGATATTTATGCAGAGTTTCAACTAGCTATGGCTAAGTTTGCTAAAGACAAGCTATTTTCTTGTGAAAACACAAAATCAGAAAAATGATCAATGTTCCTTTAGTACCTACGCAATTAGACTAAAAATGAAGATATTTATGCAGAGTTTCAACTAGCTATGGCTAAGTTTGCTAAAGACAAGCTATTTTCTTGTGAAAACACACAAAATCAGAAAAAATGTTCAATTTTCCTTGATTACCTACGCAATTAGACTAAAAATGAAGATATCTATAAAGATTTTCAAATATCTATGGCTAAGTTTGCTAAAGACACGCTATATTCTTGTGAAAACACACAAAATAAGAAAAAATGTTAAATGTTCCTGTAGTAGCTACGCAATAAGACTAAAAATGAATATATTTATGCAGAGTTTCAACTAGCTATGGCTAAGTTTGCTAAAGACAAGCTATTTACTTGATAAAACACAAAAAATCAGAAAAAATGATCAATGTTCCTTTAGTACCTACTAAATTAGACTAAAAATGAAGATATTTATGCATAGTTTCAACTAGCTATGGTTAAGTTTGATAAAGACAAGCTATTTTCTTGCGAAAACACTCAAACTAAGAAAATATGTTAATTGTTCCTTTAGTACATAAACATTTAGGCTTAAAAATGAATTTATATATTCGCAGTTTTAGCTAGCTATTGGTGAGTCTGATGAAGACCATCTATTTTCTTGCAAAAACACACAAAATCAGAAAAAAAAATGTTAAATTATAATTTAGTACCTATGCACTTCGGATGACATGAAGATATTTATGCTGAGTTTCAACTAGCTATGGCTAAGTTTGCTAAAGACAAGCTATTTTCTTGCGAAAACACACAAAATCAGAAAAAATATTGTTAGGTTAGGTTAAGTTAGGTTAGGTTAGGTTAGCCTACGTACGCGCGCAGATATTGGTGGAAATTATAGTCGGGGTGAAGTTATTTTATTTTATTTTAAGTTATTTTATTTTATGTAATTTTAGGTTAGGTTAGGTTAGGTTAGTTAGTTAGGCTAGGCTAGCCTACGTACGCGCGTACGTAGGCTAACCTATCCTAACCTAACTTAACCTAACCTAACTTAATCTAACCTATCCTAACCTAACTTAACCTAACCTAACTTAATCTAACCTAACCTAACCTAACTTAACCTAACCTAACTTAATCCAACCTAACCTAACCTCTATGCGCGCGTACGCAGGCCAGCCAAACCTAATCTAACTTAATCCAACCTAACATTATTTTTTGTGAGTTTTTGTGTTTTCGCAAGAAAATAGCTTGTCTTTAGCAAAATTAGCCATAGCTAGTTGCAACTCTGCATATATATAATCATTTCAGTATAATTGCGTATATACTAGAGGAAAAATGAAAATTTTTTTTTTCTGAGTTTTTGTTTTTTCTCATGAAAATAGCTCGTAATTTGCAAAGTTAGCCATAGATAGTTGAAAGTCTGAATAAAAATCTTAATTTAATTCTAATTGTGTATGTACTACATGAACATTTAACATTTTTTCTGATGTTGTGTATTTTCTCTAGAAAATAGCTTGTCTTTAATAAACTTAGCCATTGCTAGTCGAAAATTTGCATAAATATCTTCATTTTTAGTCTATTTGTGTAGTTACTAAGGGAACATTGAAAATTTATTTTGAGTTTGTGTGTTTTCTCAAGAAAATAGCTTGTCTTTAGCAAATTTAGCCATAGCTAGTTGAAACTCTGCATAGATATCTTCATTTTTAGTCTAATTGCGTAGGTACTAAAGGAAAATTGAACATTTTTTCTGCGTTTGTGGGTTTTAATAAGAAAATATTTTTTCCTTATTACACTTATCCCTGGCTAGTTGAAACAATGCATAGATATCTTCATTTTTAGTATACTTGCGTAGTTGATAAGGTTCACTAATTAATTTTGTATTAGTTTGCGTATTTTATCATGAAAATAGCTTGTCACTAGCAAACTTAGCCATAGATAGTTGAAACTCTACATAAATATCTTCATTTTTTAGTCTAATTGAATTGGCACTAAAGGAGCATTGATCATTTTTTCTGATTTTGTGTGTTTTCTCAAGAAAATAGCTTGTCTTTAGCAAACTTAGCCATAGCTAGTTAAAACTCTGCATAAAGATCTTCATTTTTAGTCTAAGTGTGTAGGTACTAAATGAACATTGAAAATTTTTTATGATTTTGTGTGTTTTCTCAATAAAATAGCTTGTCTTTAGCAAAATTATACCGAGCGGTAATTAACTCTGCATAGATATCTTCATTTTTAGTCTAATTGTGTAGGTACTTATTTAAAGTTTAAAATTTTTTTCTGATTTTGTGTGTTTTCACATGGAAACAGATATTCTTTGTCAAACATATCCATAGATCGTAGTACAACTGCAAAATTAACTTAATTTTTAGTCTCTTTTCGTATTACCTAAAGGACCAGGTTAAATTTTTTATTTTTTTTTTTGTTTTAACAAGAAAATAGCTTGTCTTTAGCAAACTTAGCCATAGCTAGTTGAAACTCTGCATAGATATCTTCATTTTTAGTCTAATTGAGTAGGTACTAAAGGAACATTGATAATTTTTCCTGATTTTGTGTGTTTTCACAAGAAAATAGCTTGTCTTTAGCAAACTTAGCCATAGCTAGTTGAAACTCTGCGTAAATATCTTCATTTTTAGTCTAATTGCGTAGGTACTAAAGGACCATTGATCATTTTTTCTGATTTTGTGTGTTTTCACAAATAAATAGATTGTGTTTAGCAAACTTAGCCATAGCTAGTTGAAAATCTTAATAGCGATATTCAATTTATCATAATTGCGTAGATACTAAAGGAACATTGAACATTATTTATGATTGTATGTGTTTTCTGAAGAAAATAGCTTGTCTATAGTAAGCATAGCCATAGGTAGGCGAAACTCTACATAGATATCTTCATTTGTAGTCTAATTGTGTAGGTACTAAAGTAACATTGAAAATATATTCTGATTTTGTGTGTTTTCACAAGAAAATAGCTTGTCTTTATCAAACTTAGCCATAGCTAGTTGAAACTCTGCATAAATATCTTCATTTAGGATTAATTGCGTAGTTACTAAAGGAACATGTGTGTCTGTGTGTGTGTGTCTCTGTGGGTGCGTCTCTGTGTGTGTGTATCTGTGTTTGTGTCTCTATGTGTGTGTCTCTGTGTCTGTGTCTCTGTTTGTGTGTCTGTGTGTGTGTGTATCTCTGTGTTTGTCTCTGTGTCTGTGTCTCTGTGTCTCTGTGTGTGTGTCTCTCTGTGTGTGTGTCTCTGTGTGTGTGTTTCTGTGTGTGTGTCTCTGTTTCCGTTTGTGTGTGTGTGTGTCTCTTTTTGTTTGTGTGTCTTTGTTTCTCTCTCTGTTTTTCTCTCTGTGTGTGTGTCTCTGTGTGTGTCTGTCTCAGTGTCTGTGTGATTGTCTCTCTGTTTCTGTGTGTGTGTGTCTCTGTGTGTTTGTCTGTCTGTATGTGTGTATCTGTATCTGTCTATGTGTGTGTGTATCTCTGTGTCTGTTTGTCTGTGTGTGTGTCTCTCTGTGTGTTTCTCTCTGTGTTTTTGTCTCTGTGTGTGTGTCTCTGTTTTTGTGTCTCTGTGTGTGTGTATGTGTCTCTCTGTCTCTGTTTGTGTGTCTGTGTGTGTGTGTGTGTGGGTCGGTGTTTGTTGGTCTGGGTGTGTGTGGGTCTGTGTGTGTGTCTCTGTTGGTTTGTGTCTGTGTGTGTGTGTCTCTGTGGGTGTGTGTGCTGTTGTGTGCCACTGTGTGTGTGTCTGTTTTAGCATGACTGTGTGTGTGTCCGTGTCGGTGAGTTTCTGTCTTTGTGTCTGTGGCGCTGGGGGACTCTCTCTGTGTGTGTCTGTGTGTCTTTGTGTCTGTGTGTGTGTCTGTGTGTCTGTTTGTATCTGTGTGTGTGTGTGTGTCTGTCTCTCTTTCTGTCTGTTTCTGTGTCTGTCTGTGTGTGTGTCTCTTTGTCTATGTGTCTGTGTGTGTGTGTGTGTGTGTTTCTCAGTGTCTGTGTCTCTCTATGTCTGTCTCTGTGTATGTGTCTCTGTGTCTGTGTCTCTGTGTGTGTCTCTGCGTGTGTGTCTCTGTGTGTGTGTGTCTGTGTGTGTGTGTCTCTGTGTGTGTGTCTCTGTTTGTGTGTGTGTGGGTGTGTGTTTCTGTGTGTGTCTCTCTGTGTGTGTGTCTCTGTGTTTGTCTGTGTGTGTGTGTGTCTGTGTGTTTGTGTGTGTGTGTCTGTCTCTGTTTTTGTCTGTCTGTGTTTGTGTCTCTGTGTTTTTGTCTCTGTGTGTTTGTGTCTGTATGTTTGTGTCTCTGTGTGTGTTTTTGTGTTTGTGTGTCTCTGTGTGTGTGTCTCTGTCTGTGTGTGTCTGTTTGTTAGTGTGTGTGTGTGTGTGTCTCTGTGTGTGTGTCTCTGTGTGTGTGTCTCTGTTTGTGTGTCTCTGTGTGTGTGTCTGTGTTAGTGAGTATCTGTGTGTGTGTCTGTGTATGTGTGTCTCTGTATGTCTGTCTCTGTGTGTGTGTCTCTGTGTCTGTGTCTGTGTGTGTCTCTGTCTGTGTGTGTGTCTCTCTGTGTCTGTCTATGTTTGTGTGTCTCTGTGTGTGTGTCTCTGTTTGTGTGTCTCTGTATGTATGTCTGTGTTTGAGTGTGTGTGTGTGTGTGTTTGGGTGTGGGTATCTTGGTCTGGGGATCATAGTCTCGGTGTTTGGGTGTCTCGTTCATTGTGACAGTGAGTGATACCTCTGTGTGTGTCTCTGTGTGTGTGTCTCTGTGTGTGTGTCTCTGTGTGTGTCTCTGTGTGTGTGTCTCTGTGTGTGTGTGTGTCTCCGTGTGTGTGTCTCTGTGTGTGTGTCTGTGTGTGTGTGTGTGTGTCTGTGTGTCTGTGTGTGTTTTTGTGTTTGTGTCTGTCTCTCTGTGTGTCTCTGTTTGTGTGTCTGTGTGTGTTTCTGTCTGTGTGTTTGTGGCTGTCTGTGTGTGTTTGTTGGTCTGTGTCTGTGTTTGTGTGAGTGTGTGTGTGTCTGTGTGTGTGTGTGTGTGTGTTTGTCTGTGTGTGTGTGTCTCTCTGTGTGTGTCTCTGAGTGTGTGTCTCTGTGTGTGTGTCTCTGTGTGTGTGTCTCTCTGTGTCTTTGTCTCTGTATCTCTGTCTCTGTGTGTGTGTCTCTGTGTTTGTTTCTCTGTGTGTTTGTCTCTGTGTGTGTGTCTCTGTGTGTGTGTCTCTGTGTCTGTCTCTCTGTGTGTGTGTCTCTGTGTGTGTGTCTCTGTGTTTGTGTCTCTGTGTGTGTGTCTCTGTGTGTGTGTGTGTCTCTGGTGTGTGTGTCTCTGTGTGTGTCTCTGTGTGTGTGTCTCTGTGTGTGTGTCTCTGTGTGTGTGTCTGTGTGTGTGTGTGTCTCTGTGTGTGTGTCTCTGTGTGTGTGTGTTTCTGTGTGTGTGTCTCTGTGTGTGTGTCTCTGTGTGTGTCTCTCTGTGTGTGTCTCTGTGTGTGTGTCTCTGTGTGTGTGTCTATGTGTGTGTGTCTCTTTGTGTGTGTGTCTCAGTGTGTGTGTCTCTGTGTGTGTGTCTCTGTTTGTGTGTCTCTCTGTGTGTGTCTCTGTGTGTGTGTCTCTGTGTGTATGTCTCTGTGGGTGTTTCTCTGTGTGTGTGTCTCTGTGTGTGAGTGTCTCTGTGTGTGTCTCTGTGTGTTTGTCTCTGTGTCTGTGTGTGTGTGTGTGTGTCTCTCTCTGTGTGTCTCTCTGTGTGTGTCTCTGTGTGTGTGTGTCTCTGTGTGTGTGTGTGTGTGTGACTCTGTGTGTGTGTCTCTGTGTGTGTGTCTCTGTGTGTAGGTCTTTGTGTGTGTCTCTTTGTGTGTGTGTCTCTTTGTGTGTGTCTCTGTGTTTGTGTGTCTGTGTTTGTGTCTCTGTGTGTGTGTCTCTGTGTGTTTGTCTGTCTGTGTTTGTCTCTGTGTGTGTGTCTCTGTGTGTGTATCTCTGTGTTTCTGTGTCTCTGTGTGTGTGTGTCTCTGTGTGTGTATGTGTGTGTGTGTGTGTCTCTCTCGGTGAGTCTGTGTGTGTGTCTGTGTGTCTGTGTTTGTGTCTGTGTGTGGGTGTGTGTCTGTGAGTGTCTCTGGGTGTGTCTCTGTGTGTGTGTCTCTGTGTGTGTGTGTCTCTGTGTGTGTGTCTCTGTGTGTGTGTCTCTGTGTGTGTGTGTCTCTGTGTGTGTGTCTCTGATTGTGTGTCTCTGTGTTGTGTCTCTGTGTGTGTGTCTCTGTGTATGTGTCTCTGTGTGTGTGTCTCTGTGTGTGTGTGTGTCTGTGTGTGTGTGTCTCTGTGTGTGTGTGTGTGTGTGTGTGTCTGTGTGTGTGTGTGTCTTTGTCTCTGTCTGTCTGTTCGTGTGTGTCTCTGTGTGTGTGTCTGTGTTTGTGTGTCTGTGTGTGTGGGTGGCTGTTTGTGTGTGTCTGTTTTTCGGTCTGTGTGTGTGTGTCTGTGTGGGTGTCTGTCGGTGTGTGTGTGTCTGTGTGTGTGTGTCTCTGTGTGTGTGTCACTGTGTGTGTGTGTCTGTGTGTCTGTGTGTCTGTATGTGTGTCTCTGTGTCTGTGTCTCTGTGTGTGTGTGTCTCTGTGTGTGTGTCTCTGTGTGTGTGTGTCTGTGTGTGTGTGTGTCTGTGTGTGTGTCTGTGTGTGTGTATCTCTGTGTGTGTGTGTCTCTGTGTGTGTGTCTCTGTGTGTGTGTCTCTGTGTGTGTGTCTCTGTGTGTGTGTCTCTGTGTGTGTGTCTCTGTGTGTGTGTCTCTGTTTATGTGTCTCTGTGTGTGTGTCTGTGTGTGTGTCTCTGTGTGTGTGTCTCTGTGTGTGTGTCTGTGTGTGTGTGTCTCTGTGTTTGTGTCTCTGTGTGTGTGTCTCTGTGAGTGTGTCTCTGTGTGTGTGTCTCTGTGTGTGTGTCTCTGTGTGTTTCTCTCTCTATGTCGTCTCTGTGTCGTCTATGTGCCGTCTCTGTGTCGTCTCTGTGTCGTCTCTGTGTCGTCTCTGTGTATGTGTCTCTTTGGGTTAAACAGTTTGAGGCATTTTAGGCGATGATTTTAGAAAACAAAAGCAGAACTTTTAAAATCACAACAACTGAAGGTCAGTAAATAATTCCTTTGTGGGGCCGGGGGAGGGCCTTTGGGGGTCTGGGTGGGCCTTTGGGGGCGCCGGTGATCCTTTGGGAGATTGGGGGGCCTTTGGGGGGCACCGGGAGGGCCTTGGGGTGCCTGGAGGACTTTTGGGGACCGGTGGAGGGCCTTTGGGACCCCGTTGGTCCTTTGGGAGCTCGATGGGCCTTTGGGGACCGGTGGAGGGCCTTTGGGACCCCGTTGGTCCTTTGGGAGCTCGATGGGCCTTTGGGGGGCCCGGGGATGGCATTTGGGTGTCTGGGTGGGCCTTTGGGGCGCCGGTGGCCCTTTGGGAGCTTGGGGGGCCTTTGAGTGTCTGGGGGGCAGTTGGGGGCCTGGGGGACATTTGGGGACCGGTGGAGGGCCTTTGGGAGCTTGGGGGGCCTTTGAGGACCGGGGGCCCTGTGAGGACCAGGGGAGGGCCTTTGGGGGACTGAGGAGGGCGTTTGGGGGATAACATTTCGAAATTTTTACTTTTTAGTTTACTTTTTTTTTGCGGCGCATCCCTGTGGCGCATCCTGCGGCGCTTTCCTGCGGTGCCTCCCTGCGGCGCATCCCCTGCGGCGCTTCCCTGCCCCGTGGCGCTTTTTGGAGCCACAGCGCATCCCGGCAGCGCTTCTCTGGTCCGGGGGACTCTTTGGGGGGGCCCAGGGAGGGTGTTTGGGGGACCCTTGGGGGGCCGGTTGGCCCTTTGGGAGCCCGGGGGACCTTTGAGGACCAGGGGAGGGCCTTTGGGGGTCCGGGGGCCAGTTGGGTGCCTGGGGGACATTTGGGGACCGGTGTAGGGCCTTTGGGACCCCGTTGGTCTTTTGGGAGCTCGATGGGCCTTTGGGGGGGCCGGGGATGGCCTTTGGGGGTCTGGGTGGGCCTTTGGGGGTCCGGGGGGACAGTTGGGGCCTGGGGGGCCTTTGAGGACCGGGGGCTTCCTTCGGGGTTGGGGTAGGAGAATTGGAACCCTTTGGGGTTGGGTTAGAGGACCTCACAACACTGTTCAAATGAAACTTGTGTATTATAACGACCACACTCAAATTCTCTTCTAAAATCTCTTCAAAAATCTTCTTTTAAAATGTCTCTATCTGTTTCTCCGAAATAATTCCATAACCTGTCTAAAACGGTTTCGCCCAAATAATCCCTAAACGTAAATTCAGCGTGTTCCTTTGTTATTGACATCTCTGCGCTAACGCATTTCAAATTAATAAGAAACCTTTTCGCGCGCTAAAACAATTCATCGCTAAGATGTTTCTTGCCTAATTGTTTCCATGGCCTTTGGTTATTAATATCCTTTGGAGTTCGACCAAAAGAGTTGTTCCCGAGGCAAAGACATTAATGATTTGGATCTATTCCTGGAGAAATGTTTCTAGGGCGAAAATTTTTAAAGTCTGACAGATGATGTCATTGATTGATTGATCTGTCAAGAAAGGGGAAATTAATTTGTTGTTTCTAAGGGGAATTATTGATTCACGATAGGTGAATTGAGGTCGACAGCACAGGTGTTCCAAATTCCGGGAAACTCATATTATTTGGCGAGAGCAACAACAACAAATACTATTTCTGGACACCATGAAATTCACGATCGATTACGCAATCAAGTTCTCGGAAATTCACTTCCCCCTCGAGTCCTAGATCAATAACATTGTTCCCGTTAGAATTCAATGCGCATGTGCAACCTTCGTTCCGGAGCTATTACACATAGAAACATCAAATAAATCGACATTGGAAAAAGAGGTCAATGACCGATTACGCAATCTTTCTCCCTAGGAAGGCGATGCCCTTATAAGGAGCCCCGTCAGTATTCTATGCCCATATAAGGAGCCCCGTCACGACTGGTACCCCCTCCTCTACTTACATACATATATATATATATTTATGTATATATATATATATATATATATATATATATATATATATATATATATATATATATATATATATATATATATATATATATATATATATATATATATATATATATATATATATATATATATATATATATATATATATATATATATATATATATATATATATATATATATATATATATATATATATATATATATATATATATATATATATATATATATATATATATATATTGTTCAGGCATTTAAATAACAATAGATTTCAATTGTAGACCGTATTTTGTCTGAACAAACTTGAATCCCACATTTTAAATATAATAAAGATAAAACTTACATGATTTATATATCCTATTAATATCGATTGTAAAATCGACCTTAGCAAAATAAGTAGAAGAACATCGGTTGTTTTTTGTGAGTTTTGATTTATTTTATAGGGATTTTGTTGATATGTAGTTCCCGGAGATTAAATGATAATGTTTGTTTTTAATATTTATTCTTTATAGTGGTGGGCAGTGGCCAAGTGTGTGTTTTTTTTTTTTTTTTTTTTTTTTTTTTTTTTTTTTTTAATGTGTTAAAACATACTAAAGATTACCAACGAGAGACAAACGACAGAAAATAATAAAACAAGCTATAATTTTTAACATTTATTAAGTTTTGGTCTGAAGATTATAGATAGAAAAATGGTAGGTTGGCTGCATTAACCCAAAAGGTGTTGATTGGCACTTCTTGAAAAAAGTTAGATTTGCATTCTCCACTCTCAAACGCTACAAGTTATACCGACTGATTCAATCAGTTCTATCCAATCTTATTTGGTTCCTAAAGCTGAGATTACTTAGCTAGGTTTCCAAAGAGCCTGTCGTACAACAGGGCAAATGCCCTTATCTCCTCGACCTCCAAAAAGAGGCCCCCTCACCCTTCCAGACTTCAGTGGAAGTCTGGAAATTCAATCCAAGGCAAAAAAAAATCAATTGCTGATACATTTTGGTATTTTTCTTCCTCCCCCTCCCCAAGAAAAGGTTATGAAAGCTTCACCTTTCAAACAGTTCGTGGTAACGAACTGTAAGTAAGGAGCGACCCGGCTCAATAGTAACAGAAACTCTAAAAACAGAATTTTTATACCAATAGATATATCAAAAGAATTGAGAGGCATTGAGGAGGGGATATTTCCTATCCTCGATTAGCTTTAATTTTTCAGAAATATCTTGTGCACAGAAACATAGTCTTTACCAGGTACTTTCATACAGTTCATGGTAACAAACTGTAAGTAAGGAGCGACGCGGCTCAATAGCAACCGAAACTCTAAAAACCGAAATTTTGAAACCAATAGATATATCAAAAGATCTAGCTTATTATGGCTATTCCAAATATATCAGTTTCATTAAGTTGGGTGTTAGTCATCAAAGGCTACGAGCCAAAGAAAATTTGCCGGATTTTTGAAAAACGAGGAAACACCCTCTAAAAATCACACCATCAGATTCAGAGTATCACAGACCCCTACTGTAGAGGTTTCAAAATCCTATCTGCAAAAATGTGGAATTGTGTATTTTTTGCCGGGAGAAAGATAATGGATGGGTGCCTATTTTTTTCCCCACGGGTAATCGTATCTAGTGGATCTAGAATATACGGGAGAGGGCTCATTCTAACGGAAATCAAAAGTTCTAGTGAAATTTCAAGTGACCAAAAAGATTGGTGGACAACTATGCCCCCTCCCACGCCCCCTTTTTTTACCAAAAATCGTCCGATCAAAACTTTGAGCCATTTTGTTCCGCATAGTTAAAAGGCACAATAACTGTGCTTTTGGAGATTACATGACCTTCAACAGCCCCTGGGAGAAGGTTCTTAAGCTATAAAATTCGCCAATTGCTTACATACAGTATTTGTTATTGGGAAGTATGCATACATTTTTTGGGTTAAGGGGGCAAATTTTCAGCTAGGGGTTTTTTCCGCGGGGAGAAGCTTCTATGGGGAGGGAATTTTCCAGGGGATGAACTTTTCAGGGGAAATTTTACGCTTGGGGAATTTGCCAGAATTCCTATACGAAATTCGTTTTGTGTTTTTTACTTTCTGTTTGCCGACCTATTTTTACGCATGGAGATGTTAAGGATAATTATCCGGGGTAAATTTTCACCGGGATTAAATTGTCTAGAAGATTTTTCTGTGAGGAGGGGGATTTTTCCGTGGAAATACAGCCAGATTTCCTGGCAGTTTTTGAAAAACGATCAGTAATTAAATAAAAAGAAAAGCAAGTTTTTTCACCTGACAGTAAGGAGCAACATTAAAACTTAAAACGAACAGAGATTATTAGGTATATGAAGAGGGTTGCGTCCTCCTCAACACCTCGCTCTTTACGCTAAAGTTTGAATTTTGTCACATTTCTTTAAGAACGGCTCCTGAAAAACAAGGGTCGTTTAATTAGAACAATAAAAGGCTGTATTTAAAGTACAAAAAACGTTAGCGTCACGAGCGAGGTGTTGATGAGGAATCCCCCTCATATACGTAATAATTTCTGTTCGTTCTAAGTTTTAATGTTGCTCCTTAATTTCAGTTGAAAAAAAACTTGTCTTAATCTAGCGAAAGACTGATTGAATATATGCTAGGTAAAATAAATCTGAAATATGTCGTTTAGGTGGTAATCTGTTGTCTGGCTTTGTAAGATAGACAGTTTGCTCAAAAATGCCTAAGAAATTTATCATTAAATACTAGCTTTTTTGCTCGCGATTTATGCTCCCCGTTTGCTTTACCGCTCTGACCTAGATCAGAACAGTATGAAGTCAGAACTTTCTTATTGTAAAAGAGGGTTTGATTGCATGGTTTGAAGTTTTAAAATTTCATGGAAAAACTAATTGTTTCATATTGACATTTTTGTCATTTTTAGTGTCGAAAATTTCTCACTTAAACTTCGATTCAAAATATAATAGCTTTATGAAGTTTATAGCATAGATTGATTATTGGAGGGGGGCAAGGGGCCATGCCCCCCTGAGAATTTGGGATAATAAAGTAATTATAAGGAAACCAAAGGAAATCAAGCCTAATAGGGAAAAACCGTCGAATAGTTGTAGTCTGCCCTAGTATGGATTTCTCACCTATAGACACTGAGCCTTGATGAGGGAAATATAAATTTTAATTTGTGACTGGAAACCCCTAACAAGTTTTCTACAAACATTTTTCTATATGATTTGTTTGGAGCAAAAAAAAAAAAAAATCAAATTATTCATGGTAATGAATGTTAAGTAAATAACGATCCTTGTCAATAACAACAGTGAAAGCGCTTTACCATTGACAACATTCAATCAAAGAATCAGCTTTTTATGGTGATCCTAAATATGTATTTGTTTATTAGTAATTAGTGCAGTTATTAGAGCACAAAGAAGTTCTTATGATCATAGAAAACACAGGAAAACAACTTAATAAGTGGTAATTTCGGTAAGAATATGCCGTCAACTTTTGCTTGCATTGCAAGAGTACCTTTGAGCTGATATATGAAACCACTAAAATCAGAAATGTTTCCCCTGATGGAATGCTAGGAATTTCTGTATTTTCCCCTGAACGGATACGTTTTCTTGTTTTATTATCTTTTTTTCCAGGAGTAATTGTATTTATCTAGTTGTCACTTTGAAAAAGATTTAATATTTTACAGTTATGAAGAATAAGGGTGTCAAATACATTGGCTTTTGGTATTCAAAATTAAATTAATAATATTGAATTAAAATTTCTATTGGATTTTCTTACTCTTTGTTTTTATGTTTTACTTTGAACAAACTACTTTGATAATGTGTCACTTTTTATAAATACTAAGTCTAAAGGCATTAGATGTTTTGGTGGTTTATTGCTAAGTTCAAAACTGACAACATTGTTAAAAATATCCGCCCAACTCTTCGGCATCGCTCAACAGAACTGAATGCTGGGAGTTCATATTTTATTATTTGTAATTAGGCTATTGTTTTGTGTATTTTTTTTTGTAATTACTTACATTTTTCATTTTTATATACTTTCACTTTAATTGGCATACTTTTTCCATTGCCTTTAGAAAAATGTTCGTCCCTAACCTTCATTAAATAAAGAAAAAAAAGTTATTTTCACCTAAAAGTAAGGAGCAACATTAAAACTTAAAACGAACAGAAATTATTACGTCTATGAGGGGGTTTACGTCTATTTGGGTACGTTTATTACGTCTATTTGGGTAGGCACCGGGGGGTTCTGGCACCCCCGATCAGGGATTGGCGTCCCTGCCCCTAGCCGAGCCGAAGAAACTGGTTGGGCAGTGGCCTAGCTAGTCGCTCCCGTAGAAAAAGAATATGCTAAAGAAACGTCAATGAAAAGCCTCGGATCAAATCCCAACTTTATGAAGACCCATGTATGCCCCTCGACCAGGTTTCTGAACGTGAATAAACCAGTACGAGTCGGATTTTGGAACGTAAGGACCTTGTCGGTTCTTTCAAAAACTGAACAAGTTCTACAAAAGTGCGAAAACTTTTGGCTTGACATCTTCCCAGTGAACGAAGCACGATGGAAGGGCTGCGGAGAAAAGAAGCTCAAAGAAGTAAACAGCAACACGACTTATACAGTTCTATATAGCGAAAAAGCGGACAGACATGCAGCTGGAGTCGCAGCTGTATTGAACCCAAATGCAGCAAAATCTTTCTGCTCGTGGAAGCCAATTAATGAGAGAATCCTGTATGCACGATTTGTATCTAAACATGCAAAGCTGTCACTAGTAATATGCTATGCACCAACAAATGATGCTGATGAAGCCTCGAAAGACGATTTTTATGAAACCCTCCAGTCTGTCCTAGACTCCATCCCTCTCCATGACGTCGCTTGCTTGGCAGGCGACCTAAATGCAAAAGTTGGTCAGGACAGATCTTATTGCCCCGAGGTGTTGGGACATCACGGGCTTGGAGCTATCAACGAAAATGGTGCAAGGCTAGTCAGCTTTGCCATGTCGAACGACCTGTGGATTGGAGGTACATTATTCGAGCAGAGAGATATCCATAAGTATACATGGACATCCCCAGACAAAACTGTCAAAAATAAGATTGACCACTTTCTGATCCAACGACGGTGGAGAACTAGTCTGAAAGATGTGAGGAGTTACAGAAGTGCGGACGTTGGGTCGGACCATGAACTTCTTGTAGCAACACTCAAGTTGAAACTCCGCTCCAACAGATCTCGACAACCAACAAAATTACCCAGAAATTTCGACGTGGAGAAGCTCAGAGACAAGGATGTTAGGAGACAATTCAGCATTAAACTCTCGAACAGATTCGAGGCACTTGCTGATATACCACAAGACGTGGAAAAGGCTTGGACGACTATACAACAGAACTACACAGAAACTGATAAAGGAGTTTTTGGCTTTAAAAAGTCAATGAAGGAACAGTGGATATCCCAGAAGACATGGGTCTTGATCGAAGACCGCAAGCAAATAAAACAGAGCACGCTCAGTAATGATCCCTCTGCTGATTTCATGAAAGACATAGCATATAAAGAAGCGGACAGAGAAGTGAAGAAAAGTGCTAGATCAGACAAGCGACAGAACCTCAACGAGAAAGCAAGAATGGCAGAAGAAGCAGCCCGACGTGGTGAAACGAGAGCTATGTGCCGCCTAACTAAAGAAATGGTTGGGAAGACCAACGTAAAAGATGGACCAGTAAAAGAGGAAAATGGAAGACTGCTAACCGATCCAGATGACCGGAAAAATATATGGGTGGATTAGTTCGAAAGCCTTCTCAACCGCCCGTCCCCTTCTGTTCCACCAGATATTCCGGACTGCCCGTTTTTGGATCTCCTCATTAATGAAGACCAGCCAACGGCGGATGAGATCTTTTCAGCCTCGAATAAGCTGAAGAATGGAAGATCTCCAGGTAGTGAGTCTATATCTGGAGAAATGGTCAAGTCATCAATCCGCAGGTCCCTTTCGGTTTGGCTAGGCTTTTTTTCCCTCCTCTGGCAAAAAGAAAAAGTCCCCAAAGACTGGAGAGCAGGAACCATTATTAAATTGTTCAAAAAAGGAGACACGACAGTCTGTGGTAATTACAGAGGCATCAACCTCTTCTCGATACCCGGAAAACTTCTGCATAATCATCCTGACAAGACTTCAAGCTGCCTTAGACGCGCATTTACGCGAGGAGCAACTTGGTTTCCGACCAAAGAGATATTGCGCTTATCTGATATTCATACTGCGCACCATGCTTGAAGAATCAAACGAGTGGAGACAACATCTATATCTATTGTTCGTCGGCTTTGAAATAGCGTTTGACTCAATAGACCGTCCAATACTATGGAGGATCCTGATCTTTTACGGTATTCCTGAAAAGCTGGTTCGCCTTATCGTAGCAATATCCGAAGACACAGATTCTGTGTGAGAGCCTCCGAAGGAAATACAAGATATCAAAGAGATGACAGGTGTCAAACAAGGATATGTATTGTCTCCATTCCTCTTTATTCTCATAAAGGACTACATATTCAGACAAATTGATGGATTCGGGATCAAAATTGCAGGCAGACTAGTCCAAGATTTCGACCTCGCAGACGATATTGGATTGGTGGAGAAAGACACAAGCAAACTTCAAGACTTTTTATGCAAGTTAGCCGAAAGAGCCGAGCAGTTTGAGTTACATATCAACGCCCCCAAAACCAAAGCGATGTCAACCACTAACTCACCGATGAATATCCAGTTGGGGACTGAAAGCATAGAGCAACTCACCGACTTCCGGTATCTTGGTAGCACCGTCTCGTTTAGAGGCGGTTCCGAAAACGAGCTGAGAACACGAATAGCCTTGGCAAGCTCGGCATTTCAACGACTTCGACCAGCCTGGAGATCAGCGAAGTACTCACTCCAGCTAAAACTTCACTTTTTCAGAAGCAACGTCCTTTCGATCTTGACGTATGCGATGGAATGTTTAAAACTCACAGCTGAGCAGGAAAAACGACTCACTTATTGTTCTAATTAAACGACCCTTGTGTTTAAGAAGTCGTTTTACAGAATTAGGACAAAATTTTAACTTTACCGTAAAGAGGAAGGTGTTGAGGAGGGGAGAACCGCCCTCATATATGTAATAATTTCTGTTCGTTTTGAAGTTTTAATACTGCTCCTTACTTTCAGTTGAAAAACTTGTTTTTTTACTTTCTGATCGTTTTTTAAATAGCGCCAGGATACCTGGCTCCACCTCCACGGAAGAATCCCCATCCCCGTAGAAATATCCTCTAGATAATTCAATCCTGGCGAAAACTTATCCCGGACAATTACCCCTAAAATCGTCACGCGTAAAATTGAATCAGTAAAGAGAAAGCAAGACATAGAAAGAAATTTCGTATAGGGATTTTGGCAAATACCCCAGTGTAAAATTTCCCCTGAAAAGTTTCCACCCCCTGGAAACTACCCTTTCCATGGAAAATTCTCCCACTAGAAAATTTGTCCTCCACTCCCCACCCAAAAAATGTATGCATACTTCCCAATAACAAATGAAACAATGGACAAATTTTATAACTTAAAGACCTTTCCCTAGGGGCTTTATGGGGTCATTTTATCTCCAAATACATAGTTATCGGGCATTTCAACTATGCTGAACAAAAAGCTATCAAAAAATTTCGATCGGACGATTTTGGAAAAAGTGGCGTGGGAGGGGTCCTAGTTGCCCTCTAATTTTTTGCTCACTTAAAAAGGGCACTAGAAATTTTTATTTCCCTTAGAACCAGCCTTCTCCCGACGTTCTAGGCCCACTGGGTCGGAAAGATCACCACTAAAAAAAAAAAAATAAATAAAAACATCTGTGATTTTTCTTCTGGCAAAAATTATAAAATTCCACATTTTGCACATATGAGCTTGAAACATCTATAGTAAGGTTCTTTGACACGCTGAATCTGATTGGGGGATTTTCATTAAAATTCTATGACTTCAAAGGGGTCTTTCCCCCTTTTTTCTCGCACTCGTAGCTTTTGATGGGTAAGACTAAACTTAATGAAACTTGTATATTTGGAATCAGCATAATAACTTTACAGTTTCATGAAATGTAATTAAGCAAATAGAAAAGGTTTTTTTTAACTAAAGTAAGGAGCAAGTTTAAAACTTTAAACAAATATAAATTACTATATATATATAAAGGGGACTGCCCCCTTCCCAACACCTTGCTTATTAAACGAAAGTTTTTTAGTGCTTTGAATTATTTTTTTTCCCAATTGCACATTTTCTTAAAAAAAAACTGGACAAAAGCAAACTTCACAGTAAAGAGTAAGGAGCTAAGGAGGAGACATCCCCCTTCATACAAGAATAATCAGTTCAGACAGGTTTAAAAACTGCTCTTGCTTTCAGTAGAAAAGACCTGTTTTTTATTTAATTTCTGATTGTTTTCCAAATCATGCCCAGGCCCTGCCAAGATATAATTTGAGGTACCGGTGCCTTAAATTCATGGTTAACGTCTCTTAAATGTGTAAATCAATAATTGTACGTTGATTAGTACCGTTCTGCGTTTAAATTTTCAACTTGAATTTTGGGTAAAGTTTGAATATACTTAATAATTGGCGATGAATAGTAATTTTGGTGAAAAGCCCTTGTTTATATTACTGCTAAATAATTTCGGTTGGATGAAAAGGAGGATTATTATTTCCATGGATGGAAATTCTGTGAGAATTTTGATCTTCTACATAACTGAAGCCATTACAATCTCTATAAGAGGATTTTCTTATCCATAAATACATTCCATACATTTTTTGTAAATACATTGAAGTACCTCATATAAATAGAAAAAGAAAAACATTGCCATTGAAAATTTCTGAAAACTAAGTTCCTAGCAGTACTTGCCATCCCCAAAGAAATTTCATGGCGGGGCTGATGATCACCTGCCTTGCCTTTTCCACCTCTGTGCTGGTAGATATAGAAATGTAACATATTAGCATTATTGAAAAACATTTTAATTAATTCCTCCCCCTACCTCTTTCAACATTTATCTGAAGCCTCACGAAAAGTAAGCAGTTTGTCCGTTAAAATGTACTTTTGTAGGAATCTACCCTACCCCAACCTAAACAATGAATCTCCCCATCTCTCATTATAACTGATATGCCATTACAGATCACCAGACGTAGCCTAATTTCATTACAAATAAAGCGAATCAATTTGGTTGAATCCAGTACTGCCACTGTGTGGCATTACTCTTTTTGCAACTTGGAAGCCTAAAATATAGTTATTGATACTTTTCAATCAATTAGCTTCTCAGAATGTTAATTGATTGTAAATTCGCCATCTTCGGGGTAAAGTCGTAATTTGGTGCCCTTAACCACCTAAACTGTCACCCAACCACCATTGTTTTTTTAGCGTCTGCCCCCCCCCCTTGAAAATTTTCGGCCGGCGCCCTTGGCAGCTGCCAGATAATATGGAACAACTAATTGTTTCATATTGACATTTTTGTGGTTTTTAATGTCAAAAATCCCCCCCTAAACTTTGATTCAAAATATAATAGCTTTATAAAGTTTGTAGCATAGATTGATTACCTGAATATCTGCCAGACGATATGGGAAAATTGTTGCATTACGCGACCAGACAAACAGCTAACGAGATTGATATCAAGCAATGGTAATAGAAAAACAATAAGGATAACCATTCTGCCTGTTTCAAACACTGTAAGAAACCTTTGCTATGGCGCGGAAGAAGAAGCGCAGCGGGCTCACCACATCAATCACTGTAGTCTATCATAAACTCAGGACCGTTCCTAGGGTTGGTGGTGCCAGGGGCAAAATTAATTACGCCCCATGCCCATACCAACTCAAACATAAATAAAAAAAACAACAGCCCTAGCCGTGGATCCCCCCAGACATTGTGCCCGAAACAGCTTGCAGCGGTTGCCCCCTCCCTTTCATTTGAATGACCCTGTATTAAAAAATACATTTGGAACAATGAAAAGGAATTAGCACAAAAAGATTTGTCAGTGCATTGCGTCGCAAAGATAATTTCTAATACAGGTCATTTTTACTTGTTACTTCGAAATTAATAATTAGTCATACTTCCAAGAAACTAGCATTACAATTAGTTTTTTTCTCTCTATTTAAATTACTAAAATACAGTTGGGAAAAAATTGCTTCTAAAAATTTTAACTTGAAGTCACTATTAAAGAAATTTATTTATCAAGCCTACATTAATTGCATTAAGTTTAAATCTATTGATATCAAAGAGGTTGGGCTGTGCCACTTGTAAAAGTTCTGGCTCATTGTGCGAGTACTGTTAATACTTGTTTAATGATGTTATATAGTTGCATCCTTAGATATTACTGAGATGGCAGTAAGCCATGTGAAAAAGTTCTAGTTCTTGGTTAAGTGGATCTTGTTTAATATTATTTATAGTATAATTAGAGATTGTGGTAAACTAGCTGAAATAATCCTGTTTATGGTGTAACTAGTACTGTCGATACTTGTTTAATATCATTAATACTACTTTTGATATTAATATCATTTGATTTTCTAGAGGTGGTGCTAAGCCAGCTGAGAAAGTTCTGGTTCACGGTGCCAGCGGTGCTGTTGGCTTGGCTGTGACTGACAGCCAAGCCAACACATCTCAGTAATATCTGTGTTAGATATTACTGAGATGGCAGTAAGCCATGTGAAAAAGTTCTAGTTCTTGGTTAAGTGGATCTTGTTTAATATTATTTATAGTATAATTAGAGATTGTGGTAAACTAGCTGAAATAATCCTGTTTATGGTGTAACTAGTACTGTCGATACTTGTTTAATATCATTAATACTACTTTTGATATTAATATCATTTGATTTTCTAGAGGTGGTGCTAAGCCAGCTGAGAAAGTTCTGGTTCACGGTGCCAGCGGTGCTGTTGGCTTGGCTGTAACTCAGTGGGCTCGAGCAAACGGAAATGTGGTTGTTGGCACTGCCGGAACTCAACAAGGAATGGATCTAGTCAAGAAAAATGGAGCGCTGTTTGTTTTTAATCACAGGTTTAACCAAATTTATACACTTCTTAAAATTCCTTCTTCAGTTTTACAATATGTTTGCAAGCTAAACAAAATACTTTTTAATTCTATTGAAAGTGGTCACAAAGCTTAGTTGTTTCTTCTTTATTAGACTGATGTGATTTTTGAAGGAGGACTTTTGATTCAGAAGGAGACTAAGAAACTGGACATACCGCTCTTTAGGTCTAATGAAAGAGCCCCCTGGAAGAGGAATTTCAGACAACCAGAGAAATCTGTAAAAAAAAAAAAAAAAAAAAAAAAAAAAAAATCAGGAAGTTTGACTCGTCAAAATTCAGGGCCAAGTATTTAGTATCGAACCAAAGAATCACCCTCTCAAACAAATTAACAAATTTTGACACGGATATTAGACTCATTCCTGTTAGCTGTACCAAATCAACGTCATTAACATAACTCAAGAACATAACTGACCCTAGAACTAAACCTTCCAGGACGCCAAGCTCAACTTCAGGATCCACGAAGAGGATTAGACTTGAAGAACTTTTTGAAAGTGCTATTTGAGCATAGTCGCATCTAGGAAAAGTTTATTGGATGCTAAGCCCCTTCTAGAGGGATTTTAGTCCCCTCCCAGAAGGTTTTAACTCAGATGCTAAATTTCTAATAGCTTACAACATAAAATGTTCACTCTCCACAAAATTGCTCACTCTCCACAAGCAGTGTGTTTGAGGATTGGTTCTGAAATACTAGTTTCCACAGGATAGGTATTCATGACCGTACGTAGGTCCGTATGTAAGGAGAGGACCCCCCTTTACGAGGAAGTTGGAAGATTTGCTTAGCAACTTATCTTGATTGTTTTTTTTTATTTGTCTGCTTTTTATTGTTTTAATGGATTTCCTCTTCATCTAAATAAATCCCCTCCCAAGGAATATTACTGAAAAAGCAGATGATTACTGCCATAAGGCTAAAGAAATGTTCCTCTTATCAAAGAGAATTCCTGAATTTTCTAGGTTTATTTGGTATTAATAAAGTTATTCAGAGTTTTCTGCTAAAATAGAAATTACCTTAGATTGCACTTGACAAGGATTAGGACAAGCACTTTAAGACCCATTGGTTTGATAGTGGCTCACGTCATTTTGTCCATCCTAAACTGTGCACCATGACTTTACAATACTCCTTGTCAACAAATAATATGGAAGCTTTATCACCAGGGCCGGAAAAAGGGCGATTGGAAAGATTGGGTCCAATCGGGCCCCGCGTTTGAAAGGGCCCCGCTCTACCATCAAAATTAACAATTGATTTTCGAAATTGTGAAATGTTTATAACAATTCCAGTAAGCGTTGCTTCTGCAGAGAAATCAGTTTCCAGGCTAAAACCAATAAAAACAACTATTTGATATCAACAATAAATCAGGATAGAATAAATAGCTTAGCAATCATGTTAACTGAAAGTCGAGACACAGGGAAAATAAATTTTGAAACCGTTTCAGAAGCATTTGCAGAACAAAAATTTAGAAATCTGTAAATTTATGTACCCATATTTGGTATTGTAAATTTCAAAATGTGTTTTCAGTTGTTTCATAATATCTAGGGGACGCAAACGTAAAATAACGTTAATAAAAAATGAGTACAAAAAAGAACAAAAGAAGACAAAACGGTAAGCTCAAAATGGACAAACTGGACCATCAAATGAGACAGTATCAAGAGAATGACCTGAGAAATGTAAAAGTACGACGGGTGATAATGAACAACCTAGAACATCAAAAGTGATAAGACTAATCCAAGCAACTAAGGCAAAGAGCACTGCAAAAATGTCTAAAGCAATGTAAATCGAAAATAAATATAAAAGAGATATGTAGTTAAAATATTAGCATAACCAACAATTAGAACAAGTCAAAAACGAAATTGAAGAACAAAGAAATATGAAATTAAAATATAAGTGGGAATGAGAATCAGAACGAGTCTTTTATCTCCCTGTATTAAGAGACAATTAGCTTGCGCTCGGTGGAAAGAAGTGACGGGGGACAGAATACATTGGACTTATATAATTTGGGCTATATATTTGCACATTAGGATGGTGGAGGTTTTGGTAAAATATTTGGACAGCGTGAAGTTAGAAAACAATTCTTACTTCATAATATGCAGAATGATTTTAGCTAACACATTTTGCATGCAGACCCGCTGTATTTTACCCCCCCCCCCTAATGTGCAAATATATGGCCGAAATTTGTTTCTAAAGTATTATATTTTCATCATATTTTGTTATATTTAATTAGCATTGACCTAACTTCACTTCTCGAGTGTGTACCATCATGTAGACAAGTACCGAAAAGATATTATGTTAGATGAACCTCCGAACCTCTGTGAGATTGAACTTGCCCTACTCTATCGTAGCCGCTACAATACCTAGACAACCAACTCCAAGTCGACCCTTAAATAGCCAAACTGAAGTTTCAAACAACTAGAGAAAAAAGGTCTCTCCCTCAATAGATAAAGGCTTCTCAGTTATCCAATGGTACACACAATTTTCTCAACTTGACGCCAAATCGCAGCCTTCCTCTTCCCAACTTCCAGTTTTATCACATCCACAAGTTATTCATCATTATAATCAAGAATGGCAAAGGTTAGCCACATACCTCGCAGTTTCCCATCTTATCGAGGTTGGCAGTGAACCAGTTGAACTGAAAAATATCCTTAAAAAAAGGCCATTACTACGCTCCTAGGAGATGCAATCTGGCAAAAAGCTACGGTCCAACTGTTATCCTTCAAAGAAGGCATGGAATGCCATTCTAACTCAACATTTCCTGCGATCCCAACTGTTACCAAGTCCCCCAGAAATTTGAAAGAATCGCCAACACCTGAAACGATGGTAGAAGCACCAAGTCATAGCAAAAAAAAAAAACAAGAAAAAGCCGACCAACACAGTAACACAGAAATTTACGAACCCTCACGAAGTCTCTTCGGGCGAGGATGAAGTACAAAGCAAAACCCAAGCGAGAAGATACCCAACAAGAATGCCTGACGACTAATTAATGTGTGACTTCGTTTTTAACTAATTTATCCCTTTCTAATAACATTGCTTTTAATAATTCCGATATAGAAAGAAAACAGAACGCCAACCCTAAAAGCAGCCCCGATGGTACCTTAACTCACGCTAGTTGTAAATACCTTGATATTCTTGATTTTGCTACCAATGTGAAGCCAAAACTTGTAAATAATAATTCCCTAAATGTTCTTTGTTTCAACATCAGAAGCATCCGGGATAAGTGGCTCAAGTTTAAAGATTTAATTTCATTCAATGGTGTCTGCCCATTTGCCGTAATAGGATAAACAGAGACATGACTTTCCGATAATGATGACACTAGTGATTTTGTATTCCCTGGTTGCCAAATAATCCATATGCCCAGGAGATTGACAATGAGTTCTGGGGGTATCTCACTTTACATCCGTTCGATTATAAATTTTACCCGGCCATCAGAGTGCGAATCTATTTTATCTGCAAAAAAAAATCTCAAATGTATTTATTCAATAGTTGTTAACGTAGTTATCGGCCAAAATTTCTATATACTTTCCTTGTTTTATAAACCTCCACCATTTCCGACCTCATATTCTTTTAATCTGTTTGATGAGTTCTTTGATTTTATTAATCTACCCCATAAAAAGGCAATAGTTCTTGGGGACTTTAACTGTAACCTACTCAATGTTGGTAAAAATATTGAATCCGACACTTTTTGAATCGGTAACCGCGAGTGGTCTTCTACCCACATTTTTTTTTCCCCAGTAGAGTCGATCCTGTGAGATCAACTTTAACATTAATTGATAACATTTTTGTATCCACTTACCTGGGAAATGACCTGTCCTCAAATATAATATTTTCGGATCTGTCATACCATTTTCCTATTTATTTGTCACTACCTTCGCAACCACTACCTCTACGCTCTAGAATTAATATCCTAACACGTACTATAAATTATAGATCTGTAAATACGTTCCATTTTATCGATTGCCCAAGAACCACTGACTGGTCCGATGTTTTAAATTGTCAAGAGGTAAATTCTGCCACAAATGGTTTTGCGCAAAGGCTAAGTGAGATTATCCATTCAACTTTTCCTATTCGTAAACCTACCATCGGCAATAACCTCTGCCCGAGTCCTTCTGAACAGAGTCCAGGCGTGGTGCCTTATGAATAACATGACCATTAATAGCAAAAAAAGTCAAATAGTATTATTCAGAACCCCCTACAAAAAACACGTAATTGAACCTGCTCTTGATCTCAAGTACTCCTCCGACATCCTCCCACAAGTGGGGGTTGCCAAGTTTCTTTGTGTATTTATTGACTCATGCGTGCCATTCTCTAATCATATTTCTTACATCACAGCAATAATTTTTAGACAAGTAGCTATGATTAAACGTGTAAATCATTTTCTTCCTCCTGATATCCTAGTTAATTAGTCTTTTATTATTCCTTACTTTTCTTATTGCGGATTAGTTTGGGGAAATACAAACCGGTCCTTCACTAAAAAACACAAATGTGCCCAAAACTCTGCCATTAAAGCCGTTTTTCGGCTTCCTCGTCTATATCCCACCCATGAATTGTATTCAGATTTTGGCATAGCTCCACGTGATCAAATCATGCAAAAACTAAATTTATCGCTTGCTTACTCTGCTTTCCACAATAATCTTCCACCTCAACTACTAACCTATTATAATATTAATAATTCGGAAGCCCACTGTCTCCGTTCATCCAATAGAGCCTTTATAATTCCTAAATACATTTCTAGTGCTGCCCAGCAATCTCCCGTTTACAAATCTTTTATTCAATGGAACAAAATACACTCCAGTGTTGAACTAGCCACAAGTTTCTGCAAGCTGTATAAAAATGTAACAAAACTTGATAATATAATTTAATCTTTCAGTTTTTAACCAATTTGCTGTAATTACCCATGTTTTATTCTTCTGTCTTTTTTTTTCAGTGTTACTTTAATTTTTCTTTTTTTGGTCCTTAACAAGTTCTCTTCTAGGATCTTTATTGTTATTGATGTTTGTGTTATGTTTTTATTCGAATAAATTGAATTGAGTTGACGAACAGCACCATCGTAATCTTCGATGCAAACAAATTGTGGCATAAAACCCTGTAAAAACCTACAAAGATGTCGTAAACTACGCAGGTATTGTTTGCAAGTCATTGAGACCGTTAAACTCTGTATGCGTTTGCTGTGGAGTCCTATTATCCCACAGGAAAAGTAGCCAACCAAGATGATTTACTTGGGGACTGTTGCCTGCTTGGTCGAATTGCATTCCTCCATCAACAGTTTTGAAATGAATTTGTTTGAAATGAATATATTAAATTTTTAAGCAAAATTCAAATCCAGAATATATATATATATATATATATATATATATATATATATATATATATATATATATATATATATATATATATATATATATATATATATATATATTTTCTGGATTTCAATTTTGCTTAAAAATTTAATATATAAAGGGGACCCCGCAAAAATTCCAATCGGGCCCTGCGCCTAGTTGACCCGGCTCTGTTTATAACAAGGAGGAAAAATTCTTGTTAAGTTGAGCAGATACGGCAAGTCAGCCGAGCAATGGGTTGGAGAAAACTGGTTACGTATTTTGGTCTTACGTGCATCATATAGAGTTGAAGTTCTCGGAGAATTGTCTAAATGGAGTAGATTTGGTATAGTATTTTGGTCACAGAGCAGCTTCAAAGTTGCCAATAAATCTTTACGCTTACAAAAGTGTGTGAGGAATAGTATTTTCTGGTCTTGAAGGCTTATTCGACATGATGTATCTTGAACACACTTGACATATTTTCTCGTCTATCGATTCTTAAGCTGACTGATCCAACTTATTGAGTATGGTGGCAATGCACATTCCATGTTCATATTTTTGTCGTATCATGCCTGTCAGAAGCTTGATGACAATAGCTGATGATGCTCTCTTCGTTATTGCCAAGATTCTTGTTGGCTTTTGCTGCAGCCATTTATGTTGGCTTTCCATTTTTGGTAATTTCTGCGGCTGACTTTATTATTAGTTGCAACTCATGTTTGTATTATGTTTGATTTCTTCATTAACAGTAATTTGTGCTCGTTTTGAATTTTTTTTATATGAACTAATTTCTGCTGGTTTTATTTTTTAATGTCACCCTAGATTTTTCGTCAAAATTACGGAGTTTTTAATCCAATCGTATTCGAAAGCGTGTCGTCCAAACATATGTCGACCTGGATTGACCTGTTTGAATGTGGCCGTATATGCATAGTTTAACCAGCAGGATGTTCGTGTCTAGCTTGTGCTGACTTTCTGCTTTTCTTTGTGCTTTCTTCATGCGGAGCCTTTCTGACTGCGATTCTGCCCGTGGTAAGTCTTGAGGCTCCCATTATTATTCCTTGGTTTAAGTACCAGTCTTAGCTTTATTATAATTAGGGTTACTTCGAACAGAGGCGAGTATCTGGGAACAGATTCTCCCTCAAAATAGATGTTAATTCAAAACGAGGCTACTGCATATACTTACTTACTTTCTGAGGATTTTCATCCACTTCCTATTGCTATATATGATTAAAACTAGCTATGCCATGGGTCTGAGTATTAAAAGCAGAGAAAAGTTCAAATGCATGATTTGAACCATAAATGGGTAAATATCATATATATTATTTGTTATAATAATATAGGTAAATATTATAATAATATTACATATTTCCATTTTCAGAGAGAAAGGATATTTGGAGAAGGCAGCTGAAGCTGTTGGTGGCGAAGGCTTTGATGTTATTATTGAAAATGCTTCAGATATTAACTTGGGATCAGATTTAACAGTTATTGGTCCAAGAGCTCGGATTATCGTGAGTGGTTTCATCTTTAATTATCAATCTTACTGCAATTTGTATTGCTACAATTTATTTACAATTCGTAGTATGAATTCTAGAAATTTTCTTGGTATAATCGTAATGTTTGATAAAGAAATTTCTCGGGAGTCTTGTATGGTTTCTGAATAAAACTTGTTTATATTTTATGAGAGATGATGGAAAAATAGCCAAAATATTATGTAGTACTTGCGAAGAAAAAGCTTAGCTCATTAAACTTCTTGTGACGTCTACAATCTACGAAAACTATTCTGTAAATTCTGGAGACTTCGTATTATGTTTCTAAGAGAAGGAAGAGCTGACAAAAACAACAACATAGATCATAAAAGTTAGGTTGAGATCGTATAAAAATGTCGAGATCGTGTCGGGATGCTTTGGGAAAAATACAGATTTTTTGTTTTGTGAATTTCTATTTATTAATTCCAACTTTGAGCAACTGTTAGTAATTTTTTACTTGAGATGTTGCTCTTTAAAGGTCCGCCCATTTAAAAAGCAGTCTAAAGGCTGTTTTAGATAATAGAAGCTGTTAAATAAATTAATTAAAAGTTATGAAGCACAAGTATCCGGAAAATTTGGGGTTGAACTCTTAAACATATCCGAAGTTATCTGAAAAAAATGTTTTATGAAGGTCATGTCTGAAGGTTTGTATCTTCTTATGTATTTTTTTCTTTTTTTTTCAGGCTTTATATTTTTAGATTTTACTACCAAAGCATGACAAACCTCCAAAGGAAATGGAGTTACACTTTCTTTACTAGTTTTGTCAGGAAGTTTTATATTTAACCAGGATATAATTGGCTCATTATTTAGAATATGTATTTATCTTTACTTAGTAATATTTTCTTCGATATAGACGTTCCTGAATGTTTATAATAAAAAAAAAACTACGGAGAATTGCATGAACAAAAACCACCTTCACTGTAATAAAGAACAAAATTTAAATTTTAAAGGGTAAAAAAGATAACCTGGGTAAAGAGTAGAACATCAACTCTAAAGGCTATCCTGTATTTTTTAGTGTTCTGAGCGCTTTACTGAAAACTCATGAGATATACGAAACCAGCATTCCAACTTCGAAAGTGTGTAGGGTATTTTCACATGTTTCCATAGGGTATATTTTGGCACTAATTTATGTAGAAAAAATAGCCTAATTAGTATTCTATTCATACAGTTTTGGCACAAATCAAGTTTACTGAATTTTTGAAAGATGAATGGATAAGTCAGTCCATTTTTCAATGTCTAAATTTCACATTAAGTCAAGAAAATCATTGGTTGTTCTGACAGTGGTTGTGTGTAATTCATATGTTTGCGAATCGAATCGAAGTTTTGAGAGGTAAAAGGGGGTAAAGAACATAGTAGAATATATTTTAGTGCACATGTAAACAATTAGGTATTAAACCTAATTCATGCCTTGGGTAACTTCAGCCCGTTTTAAGTTTGAACGTTGCTCTTTCCTTCAGTCAAGAAAATAAAGATTTTTTACATTATCCCCTTACAATAGAAACATCACAGAGCATAGCTACGGGGAACATGTTCATCTTGTTTTGAAAAACTAGCAGCAAATCTGGTCGGACTAAAGCCATAGAAAAAAAGATCACCAGAAACGTTCTCAGGTGTTTTTTTTTGGGGGGGGGGATTCTAAATACTGATTTTCAGTGAAAATTTGAATAAGAAGTTCCCAAAAATTGTGGAAACTCATGATTTGGGGGGCATAGGAGGAGGCTGGGGGGCAATGAGAAATAATCCCTTCTGGTACCCGTTGTTCAACGTCACCTATTTTTTTCATGGTTAAAAATGACTGATTGGCTAAAAGTTACCAATTGAACCAATAACATACGTAGATAATAAAAAATGGCTTTCAAAGTCAGTACACATATAAAATCAATGATTTTAAAGATTTTTTTCCCTTCAACATTTTTCAGTTTGACAATGAATATGGAATTTAATCTTGCTGAACACTCTATATGACAGATTTTGTAGTTGATTGCTGCAGCATAAATCATCAAGCAGTGGCAATTAAAACAAAACTGGTGTATTTCATGTGGAATTCTAAAGCCCTCTAAAACGACACCAAGTCCAATTGAATTCCCACTCCTGAATTAAGTATACCCATCAACAATCTTACTGACTCTTCAAGCAATTTCATTTTATTAACTCCTTCAGCACCAAAACATGAGATTGTAAAGTAAATAGACGACAATAAATAGAGAGAGAGGGGATGGGGGAAGGTGAAACAACAAGGCAAGCAGAAAAAACGTACTCGCTCCATGGATATTTATGTTGCTTCTACTCGGGATAAGTAAAATTTAGATCTTAGTGAATTGACGTGTCTGACTGTGTTTATGTTTTGCAGGTTGTGGGAAATCGTGGCAACGTAGAAATAAGTCCAAGGTTCCTTATGACCGAAGAAGCATCAATTATTGGCTGTGCTCTCTTCCGCTCAACACCTGTAAGAAACAAATTTTATATTATAAAAAATTAATTAGTGATCGGCTATTTAAGTACAAAGTGTGAGCTAAAAAAAGAAAATTATCTAACTAAAAAGAATATACAAATGATATAAATACTTAACTTTATTTTTCCTCCAAAGATTGATGAAGCCTTGGTCGGAAACAGTTATGTTCTCGCAAGCCAAGATAATCACACGTAGCAGATCAGAGAGGGTCAGCCCTTCTAGTGTGGATTTAACTGTTTGTCACACGCCAAAAAACCAGCTTCACAGCGAGAACTTCTGGGCCCTTCAATAAGCAGACCTCTAGACAGTTTATAGTCTGTTAATACCCATCCCTAAGTCTTACAAAAAGAGTATAGTTTAAACGGAAGTCTGTGGCAACCACATGCCACTTAGTGTCAAGCCACTTTGTCTGTACTTTGAAACTACAGTTTTTGGTACCTTGCTGATTACTCGGACCAGATTTGAACATTTCGCTTCCGGCCGAATTTTAACTTTATTACGCTGAGAGCTGAAGGTTGTTTATCAGTATTATAGCGAGGGGAAAAAGTGGTACATCTTGAAGAAGAGTGCCAAGTGGTCTCTAAGCAGGGCCGGATCCAGGATTCTTATTCGGGGGGGGGGGGGTTTCAGATTAAGAAAGTGTTCTTAAATTAAAAGGTTTTCATTTAAACACGAATATATACACAATCTTAAAAAATAACGTACATGCCTAGTTGCGTACTTAAACGAAGCGGAAGCAACCTTAACTAACTTGTCAAACATAAAAAAAGGATTGGAACTATTTCTCTACAAATTTAACTTTCAGATAGTTTTTCAATGACCTCTGAAGCAATGGTCTATCAGAATGCTCCTGTTTGACCCATATTTCCTTAAAATACCCTTCTATGCATAGAAGATGCACTCCATCAATTAATTATACAGTTATTGGTATAAAAGAAAACTACTACTGCTATTAACAACTAACCGCAGCACCAAGCCAACACAGCTTGGTAAAGTTAACTTCAATCCAAAATGAGCAAAAAATAGATCGTAAAACTTCCACAAATCAGTGTTAAAAAATATATGAAACCCAAAACAATTAGAAATTACAGTAAATAACAGAGTCAAACAAAAAAAATTGGAAAATATTGTGGGTCTTAGAAAATGTTGACAAAGTCTTAGTAAAGTTAACTTGAAACCAAAATGAGCAAAAATTAAATCAAATAATCTACCAATCGTAAAACTAGTACAAATCATCGTCAATAAATAGATGAAACCTAAAACAATCAGAAATTACAGTAAATAACCGAGTCAAACTCAAAACATACAGAAATTAACAAGAGTAGGGCTCAAAAGATATATGCCTTCCCATGGAGAGAGCATAAACTTGCAGTTTACTCAACATTAAAACAACGTGAAAATACGATTGGACTCTAAAACTCTAGAAGGCTTGCGTGCTAAGACGAAAAATCCCAGTTTTTGAAAGAAATGTAAAGAACTCCATTAAACCATGGAACTTTTTTTCTCTTTGTAAAAATTTAGAATTGAACTGCGACTTTTTTTTCTTTTCTTTTAGAAAATTCAGAACAGAACTTAAAGCTTTTCTTCACTTCATTAAGAAAACTAAGAATTGAAACGGAACTTTTTCTCTTATTGTGGGATAATTCAGAATCGAAGTATAACTTTTTCTATCTTCTATGGTAAAATTCAGAACAGAACTTGAAATTTTTTCTCTTGTTAGGGAACATTCAGAAATTACGTGCAACTTTTTTTTCTCTTCCTTGGAAAAAATTCAGAATTGAACTCTAACTAGTTTTTCTCTCTTCCTTTCGAAAATTCAGAAGAGAGCTTGAACTGTTCTTCACTTCTTTGAGAAAAATTTAACTTTTTTCTCTTCTTGGGGAAAAATTCAGAAGAGTAGTATAACCTTTTCAGTCTTCTCAGGAAAAACTCCGAAGAGAATATGAAAAGTCTCTCTTTTCATTGAGAAAATTCAGAGTTAAAGTGAAACATTTTCTTTGGAAAAAATTAGAATTCAACTGTAACTTTTTTCTCTTCTTTGAGAAAATTCAGAAGAGAACTTGATTAGAGTCTGATCGTATTTCCACATGGTGTTAATTTCAGTAAACTGCAAATTTATGCTCTGTCCATGGGAAGGCATAGACTTTTGAGCCCTACTTTTGTTAATTTCTGTTTGTTTTTAGTTTAACTCAGTTATTTATTGTAATTTCTGATTGTTTTTGATTTCATCTTTTTATTGACGGTGATTTCTACTAGTTTTACGCTTGGTAGATTATTTGATTTTATTTTTTGCTCCTTTTGGTTTAAAGTTAACTTCACTAAGACTTAGTTAACATTTCCTAAAAACCCAAAGTATTCTCCAAGATCTTTTCGTTCGATGTTGTTATCTATTTCAATCTCTGATTTTTTTTGGGTTTCATCTATTTATTAACGCTGATTTGTGGAAGTTTTACGGTCTAGAGATTATTTGATTTGATTTTCTGCTCCTTTCGATTTAATGGTGTTAATTATGTTTCTTAGAAAATCTGGAATTCTTTTATCTTTGCTCGTAAACCATCTTGAGTTTTACGTAAAGGCATTTAATTAGCTCGAAACATATTTGGATGAAATCTGACAAAATTCCACAATGTGGAAAACAAGAGAAAACATGCGTGTGCTATTGACATTTTGATAAGGTTAAGTCAAGTTAGCAGTTTATTAAAAGAGAATAGGGGAAAAATGTTTCATGTTGCCAAAAACTGGAAAGTACAAAAATAATTATGAAAATCAGGCCGTCCAGAACGTATTATATTAAATACCTGGGGCCAAAAAGTTTGGTGGAGGGGTATTGGGATCTTTGTAGGTTGGGGCATGGATGACTAATGACTGCCATATCATTTGCATAAAATGAATTCAGCTTTATTAATTTTGACTCTATGTATATTCCCAAAACTACATAATATTTTATATTGCCCACACTCCGCATTTGGTACTTATGTATTATGTCGACCACACTTATACATTTAAAATTCCGTCGTTAAATATATTCAGAAATCTAAATAATTGTTCCCAAAACATCCCACCAAAATAAAAACGAGTATAATCAAACTGTTCTCTTTCTGAATCCTATTCTCTTACTATTGAAAATCCTTCCTTATATTAGTTCTGGTTGCTATGAGCGGTTGTTAGTGCCTCTCGGTTGTTCTTAGTGACTCCATATTTGGAGTCCCGTTATGTCAGCGTCATAGGCTATTTTTAGATCTAGGTTCAAAATATAGAGGTGCTACTCTGGCTCGACTCCAATTGTCTCCCAAATAAGGAGTCCAATTGTCAGTTATTAGGCTTATACTACTCACATCCTCTACCTTTTCTAAACCCCACGGTTCTTCTCTTATAACTTTGTCTTATATTGAATGATGACAATTATATTGAATCAAGTGATTAATAAATGAACATATGATATAAAAATATAACATGAATAATAAGAAATGATTAAACAAATATATAAGAGGTAAAAATATACAACAGTATAAAAATTTAAGAAATGAATTAAAAATTTGGGTTAATATACATAATGAAATACCTTCATTGAATAATGGCATTATAATAAAATTTGAAGTAACCAGCCAAATCTATTTAAACTATTTCTTATTTTAAAAGCAATAATCCTGCTGGAGATTTGAGAAATGATCTGGAGCCTGAGAAACAAGAACTGCTGAACCCGAGAAACATAGTGCCTTCAGATTCTTTGTAAAATTCGTCAATCCCCTTGGCTAAAATGGATGATTTGTTGCGATTTTGTTTAAATTTGCGTAATTTGAATAATATTTCTAAGTTGGACACATAGCCTCCTTAATGTATTATATACCAACTTTTAGTCTATTCTCATGACTATTTTAAAACTGATTTTTAAGCTATATTTGCTCTGTATGAGCTTTTAACGCTGCAATCATTCCACACGAGGCTTCTGTAGGGTTGCAGCGTCTTGTAGATGCAATTCTTTGGACGCAGGAGCAGTTATATTGCTCCCATATCCCATCACCAAACCATCCAGAATGTTGTGCTAGAAATAGTGGAATCAAGTGTAACCATTAACTTTTAGCAAATATAAAATTGCTCAATCGTGTCTTCTAAACAGGATTGCACCAGGTAGGAAAATAAATCATAAGATTCTTGAAAAAAAATAAATCCCTAAATCTGCACAAAAATCACTAGATTCTGTACACAAATCACTACATTAGCAAAAACGTCACTAAAATAATAATAAGCTGCTTGAATAGACGACGTGTTTTTGTATTTTAAAATCGATAGTTTTAGTAGCTTTTTAGGCTTTTAATCAAGATATTTTTAACATGATTAACTTTTATTTATTATGTTCAACACAGGGCACCAATGGGGAAGTGGTGCAATTATTTCCCTAAGTTTTGAAAATATCTTTATTTTTGGAGAAAAATACCAGTTTTTTTAAATACCTTTTTTGTGCCCTTATAAAAGGAATAAAAAAATTCTCACCCCACCACCCGCATTTACCTGAATTGGCGACCTTTGCTTATTTCCTCGATTTGTGAATATTTTTCCTACCCATTTAGAAACCATTTTATTTTTCCTCTAGTTGAGCTGGTATAATTACTGGAACATCACCGGGAATTTTTAAAACTATCAACAAAACTGATAAGAAAATTAATTATATATCTTTACCTTTTTTTGCTCAGTCTTATCACAAAAATTAACAACAGAATTACAAAAAACAAAATATCAAAGTTGCTTTAGTAAATTCAGGCAAAGATGTAATTAAAGAACACCTACAAAGTGGAACAAATAGACTAGCTTGTTCTTGTGGAAAATATTATGCTGGAAGCAACCAAAAAATGCTGAAACCAAACTCCAACAGTACGAAATTCCAATACGTTATTGCATAAGGTACGAATTTCTTTTTTTTTCTTAATCAGAAACTTTGTGGAACGTCTGTTTGATCTTCCGCACCAAAGTGCTATATTTGATGAATCAAAATTAATTAATAACTGTATTAGGTGATCATGAAGTCTTTGTGAAATTATAGAAATTGAGTTAAGACAATTATGTATCACGGAGTCAGTATAGTCCAGTAAATCTACGAAACTCTGGGACTAAATTGCAATATAAAGATTTTTACACCGTCTTGTAGAGAAAAAAATGCTGTACAACATAAAAAGTCCCAAAAAATCCCCTGGGCGGAACAGGGTAAAAAATAGGGGACAAGGGGGTAAAAGGGGGAAATTGTACAAACTCATGGGCAGATTTATTGTGCAGTCGAGCTTCACGTCTGCTCTTTTTCTGCGCGGAGAAATCGAAAAAAGAAAGTTATGTTGTTTTATCGCTGAATTTGGTTTGATTTCCGCCTTTAGCGAGAGAGGGGGGAAACAGTATCCTCGAGAGTTGTGTGATATGGCTGGTCAAAACGTTTCTCCCAAGGTTTTTTGACTTGATGATTTCAAAAAACATGGTATTAGATTTGTATCTTGCTTTTCAGAAGTGTTTTCACCGTAGGGGAGACAATGCATCGGGCTTCGGAGTACGCGGGCAGATTTACTTCGACTATATAATTGAAAAATAAGACAAAGCTAAATGTAAGAAATGAAACAAATCAGGGAACTTTGATAATCACAGCAAAAGATAATTAAGGGTTATATTGAACTAAAAAAGATAAGATCAAGAATTTGTACTAAACATCGTCTTCTTCATCGTTATCAACAAAAACATCTTTATTTCACACGCAATCCCTTGGCAGTCTTTGCAAGCAAGTGTGCAAGGCAATCCATTTTTTCGGCAACTACAGTGTGAACTGTCACAGTTGGAACGCGTATAGCTGCAACGAATCACATTTATCAGATGAGGCGGAGCAGGTCTGATGTCTGTCCTGATTGGAGTGAGGCGTCCATCACGTAATCACCAACCCCAGTCTTTCGGGTCGAGTTCTGGTGCAGTATTGCGCCACTCCATTATCTGATAGAAGATTCAATAAGAATGAAATTTCGCAGCCGATGGAGTTGGTGGAAGTCTGTCTGGGTTTACAAAAGTTGATGTCTTTGTGCTGTTCTGTTTCTCAAGAAAAACCTTGTACCTAACTTTGCTTAGACCCTCCCCTTTCTTAGCCTTGTAGAAACACAGCAAAAGATTTTCCCCGACTAGCTAGACTTCTTCCTTCCTAGATCACGGATTAAGGAACACTTCACAGTTATTCCTAAATTCTTCATGGCTTTTTAGGAATAGCAGGACAGCCTGCTTTCCTAATCCAAACAAACGGGACGTCTTGTCGCAACCCAGAAGAGCGTGGCCAACGGGAATATAGTGACAAACTTGTCCCATTGATCTTTTGATAAGGTTGATGTGCCAGTATTTAGTTGACAGCGCTCTTCATTTGGTACTGGTTTGGAAATAGAGATCTCTGGCTCCCGGAGGTAATTTATGGAGGAGAAGGATCAATAAATCAGTGTCGTTTCCGACTATAGTGGCTACCCCTTCCTTGTTGGCATCAACACCTGTCGATGCAATCAGAACGTCCGCATCTCTCTGCATGAAGGACAGTGAGGCCGGCTTGGACAAGCTTCTTACCAATTGCTCGAATAATTTATTGCTTATTGTTGGGATTCCGCAAGAAGTCCTCCTTGTTCCTTTGCAGTTTCATACTCAGTGTGATATCGACGGTCGGACACTGGATACCTTTCGATCGTCTAACTTGGGTGACATCTTTGGTAGACGGACCTAAAGTCTAACCATCAAAGATGACAGAAGCATTTGAATACTCCTGTGTCACGAAGGAAACGTAACTGTTGCAAATCTGTTCGAAAGTGTTTCCTGTTTTCCATGGAATATGCTGGAGTAGCCATCCGCCATCGATCATGTGTTTTTCCGAATTTTTTGATAGGACGTTCACAGGTTCTGCCTTTGCTAATTTTTGCAAATAGCTTTTGCTAACTCCGCTTCATCTGGCTGTCATGGCAGGCTTGACGATTCGAAAAGGGCAGTAGGATAGATGGAGAGTTTGAATCTGAGAGTTTCTTCCACATCCCCTCCAGCGTCAATTTATATGTCTTCACCGCCAGCTTCAGAAATGTTGCCTTGACAGGCCATCGTGTTCGCTTTGCTCTTACATTTGAAGATGTAACGATCGGCATCGGCGTCGTCTATTGACTTCAGAATTTTTTTTTTCCTATCACCTTTGCTTCATCCGCGTTGACATCCCTTGCTGCCGTCATATCAGTCGATATATTGCGCAATTGAGTGCAGTTGTCCTACAGACAGGACTGTACAAAAAAGCTACTGAAGCCTTTATGTCCTTTTTATCTCTTTCTATCCGAGCTGGTCTAGTGGATACGTGCTGGCCAGATGACACGTACTAAATGCCGGTGAGTGACTGCATAAGCTCATTAATTTCAGCTAGTACTGGCATTGAAACTGTCCAGATCAACCTTTGCGTCTGACTCATTCCATTTCCTCTCGTGAGTCCCCAGCTTGTTTTCAACAACCTCATTAGTACTTGATCAGTTACTAAGTTGTGAGAGAAACCAGCCCAAAATTTATCGATTCTTCGAAAGACAAACATCCCATCCGTGATGTCTTTATACAGCTTCTGGTTACTTTTTTTCAGCTCTTCCATTTGCTGAAGAAATATTTTCACCGACTTCTTTTACAGGTTGTGGCCTGCAGCTGCAAAGTAAAAGAGCATCTCAGAGAGTGCTTGAAGATACTGCACTCAGTTTCCGGTCCGTTCTGCCAGGATGGCCTTCTTAAGCACTCCTAACATTTCTGAATACTGAAGCCATATTTTTGCAGTCCTTTTGTTGTTCAGTGTTTCTTGAAACTCCCTCATTCGCCTTTGTATTTGACGTACTATGTCTGCGTTGGATGCGTCTTTGAGGGTTACTTCCTAATTCAGTAGAGCCATATATATTGCCGGAGCTTCTGCAAAATCTTGATGTCTAGCACGTATATCATCTGTGCAGTCAAAACCATACGATTTGCAAATGAGAGTGATCTGCAATTCTGAATCTATAAGCTCCTGCGCTCTCATGGCTCTTGAAACAGCATTGCCGCTAAGGATATGCTTAATAGTGTTACCGGCATATAGGCATTCGAGCACTTCTTTTATTCCTGTTTCCGTCATCAAGTGCCCGATCGCTCCAAGAAAGCTCATACGGCAACGGAGACCGCCGATCATTGGAACTGCTGCCTCGAAAGGACTATCAGCAGGCTCAGCATTGATGATTTTCACCGCTTTCATGTACAAAGGTTGGTCGAAAGTCAAAACTGGCACCATTCCGTGCTGGCGGGCTTTATCGGAGATAAAATGTAAGGTCGTGTATACACAAGAAAGATCGGAGGGATTATAGTCGATCATAGGCAGAAAAAAAATCGACGAGGTGCCTTTGTGTGACCCATGGTAAATGGCTTGCACAAATCCACTCCATCCGGCCTGTTTCTTGTCATGTATCCAGCTTGCATGGCATAGTAGGTCAATGCCATCGATCTTGTCGTCGAAGGTGATGGTCGGTAAGGGTTTGTACACAAGACTGTTCCCCTGTTGGCTTCTGTTGTAGAAGAGCACTTGTCCAACCTGCTGGAGTATTCTCGAAATCGTCATTCTTTCTTTTTACGAGACAAGCTATGGACGTTGGACGGCAGTAGTCTTCTCTGCACTGGTTGTGTACTATTTCACCGTCTTCAACTGTTATTTGTTCACCCCGTTGCACATTAACCTAGTTGATCCAAAGAGCTCCTTTTTTTGTGATTCTGACACTTTCACCACCATTACGGATGCTGCGGCTGCATAGCTGGCAACGTTCATCTTCTTCCTTCATGAATTGGGTGTCATATGAAAACTATAAACAAAAACTTATTAGGCAAGAAAGAGGAGCTTTTTACACGAGCCACATTATATTCACACTTGTGGCTAAACCCAAACCTAAGCCCTGTTTCGGATATGAAAACAACCCACAAAGCGAATTTGTCCGTAAGATTTGTGAGCTCGACGCCTCTAATCAGCCTCAAGCCAGGAGGTGCAGTTAAGAATTTTGACCAATGAAGCGGCTCTCAGAAATAGGACGTAAAGCGAGGAAGCAAAGTACCTTAAGTTGTACGTAAGGTTTACCGCTTGTTCATACGTAAAAATAGAATTCAGGAACTGTACAACTAGCGTGACGCGTCGCACTTTCCAAGCAACACAAATTATGTCCTTCTATTTCTGCTCTGCCTCACAAAATAAAACATTTGAAAACAGCCTGAGCTATAAGGAAAGCTCCAAATTTTCACTAAAGTTTGAATTCACTTTACGATCTTAACGACCACTATCTTTCGGCTAGAGAAAATTTCAAGAACAAAACCGGTTGGAAAATCGGCTCGGTTTTCACAATCCGCTGGGATTTCCACTATGTGTAAATGCACCATTAGTGAATCTCGAGGAAAGCGGAAAAGAGAAGCACCAGGGAATAGGATACTAAACTCTCGTCAAAACGGTGTTAGAGGATTTTAAAACCGAGTTGATAGACCTTTGTCTCCTCTCCAAATTCTGTAGAGCCGTCTGACTATCTTTTCCTTTTAGAGGATATCTTGATTCCCTCCTCTTTTTCCCTTGTAACAGGAAAACCGGGGGGGGGGGGGTGAAAGGATAATTAAAGAGCAATCAAAATAACATATTAATTCTTATTACACTGGTAAACCCCAGTAAAATGTCATTCATACTGCTGTATAGAATCTAGATTTCCCCCCTCTTTTCCCCCTGTAAGTAGAAACACAGGGGATCAAATTACTGCACAGCAATAAAAAAACGCAAAGTCGATCTTCTTGGAACCAAGAGATCAGGAATGCCATTCTGAGCATCAAAAACTACCCGTCGGAGATTTTTGAGATTTCCACGGAATTTTCCCCTTTCCCCCCGTTTTTCATCCTGTTCCGCGCAAAGGATTTTCGAGGGCTTTTGGAATGTTTCAAAGAATTTTTTCTCTGCAAAACGTTGTAAAATGCATTTATATTGCAATTTTGTCCCAGATCGTCGATTTTTTCCGTAGATTTACTGGACTAGTATAAATAGAGACAAATGTAAATATCGATTAAATTCAATTTTTGACAGTTTACCAAAAAATGAACAGGCTCCTTTATGCAGATTCAGCCTCATATAAGTTTGACTTTAAAATTTAAGATAAAATAAAGTTTTGAAAAGTAAATGAGCTTATTTAGCAACGGAAAAGGTTCATTAAATTTATCAAGCACAACAGTTTCTTTATCTGTAGTTTGTTTTTAATTAAATTAACCTAGAGCATACGTATTATTTTTAAATAAAACTACTCTTTCACTTTGCTAGAGTCCCATATCAGAAGATTAATTCACACATATATGTACATAACAGGCATCCTAGCATATGCCTTGTATATTGTTGCGTGAATTGATTTTGTTCAGATGTGAATTTTCTTTCATCATTTTCTTTGCTTTTTAGTAAAGCTTTTTGGTCGGTTCTTTAGTTTTTCATGTTTTATTTAAGCTGGTTTTTTTGTTTATGTTTTTTTGACGTTTATAATGACTTCGAGGTGTGAAGCCAAAATGTTTGGACTTTTAGTTTTTATTTTTGTGTTGAAATGTTTTGTTTTTTAATTTTTAACTGCCTGAACAAATTGCACCCGTTTTTGGTAGATCTTTGTTTCAATTGAATATAGAAATGATAATAACGTAATAACGGATTGAAGAAAGGGTGCTTTTCTAACTAACTTCAAGAAAAAACGGTATTTGTCTAGAACCCAGAAACCCGCGAGAGTTGTATTGCGTTAAAGATCATATCAGATAGAATAATAACCGGTTTGTCTTCAATAAACAGTGATTGAACAAGTTTCTCACTCCGGGAACTATATTTAAACTTTAGTTTTTTGGGGTTTAGGGGGAATAAAAGGTACCTAGGTCAGGTTAGGCTATATATTCAATCTATGCTATGCTTTACCCCCCCCTCCCCCTAATGTGCAAATATGTAGCCCAAATTTGTTTCTTAAACTATTATATTTTTATCCTATTTTGTCTTATTTCACTAGCATTAACGAAACTTCACTTCTCGCGGGGTTTTTGGATTCTAGACAAGTACCGAAAAAACTGTACAATGGGTCTGCCCAAAGTTTACAATATATTAACGACTAAATATAAAAGTTGTAAATGAACTTTCATAGTTCATTATTGCTAGTAAAATAAAATGACAAAAACAATCAATTTCGATTAATCTCTCTCTGCGCATCGGCTACGCAGTACCAGCTTGTGCAAATCGGTGGTTGCAAATTATGTCAGGCTAGTCTCTCTCGAATTTGACCGACTATGGCTTCTGAGACAGAGCGTAGAGAATAGTTTTGGCTTTTCAGTCGCTGTCACTAAAGTTTTCACTAGAGTTTCCCTTTTGCTTTCGATTATTAGCTTCCTGGATGATTTATTCGCTTGAATTTACCCTACACGTACTACAACATAAGAAATCACTAGATTTAGGAAAAAATCACTAGTTTAGCATTAAAATCACTAGAAACCACAAGCCAAAATAAAAAAAAACACTAGGTAATAAAAAATCAGTAGAAATAGTAATAAATCACTAGGGTGACAACCCTGCTTCTAAAGGCCAATGTCATTTACACTTTACTGGAAAAAGCGCGTAGATTCAAATGATATATGTTTTGTTTGGTTCATTTGTAAAATCATTAATAAAAAAGTAGAAAATAACAATACTAATTGATGTTACAAGGAAGGGTAAAATATTTCTTTGAGTAATTACGTTCGTTAAGTAATTACGTTAGTTACGTTCGTTGATATCAGGAAATCAATGTCTAAATAAAACTTACTAAATAAAGCGGTTTGAGCCTCCAATAAACTTCTGTAACGCGTTTGTTTGCCTACATTATATAGCTTAGAATATTAATATATGATGCTGAAGACACATTGTTAAGCAGCGAGAAAACTGATTCTCGTTGTGAAGGAATTGATTCTCATAAAATATTCATAGCTATTGTGTTTTATTGGTGAATAGTTTATATATTTACCACCCTAAGAGCTTGTCAGACCACTACCAAGGAAAAAAGGCAGCGTATACTCTTTGAGAGGACTTGAGGGAAAAAGCTAGCCTACTCCCCAAATACAAAAAACTCTAAGCTTCCTTGCTCCTCCTCCCCCTAAGAAAAAAACCTCTTGAATGTCTCGGCTTGATTCTGACCGTGAAATAAACCGGGTAGAGTTACCAAACTAAAAATAATTTTGTTTCCTTTTAATAAAACTTCCCTTGGAAAGCCCTCCTTCCCCAAAATAAAGAATTCCAAGTCCCTAGAAATTAATAAATTCTTCCACTTAGATGTAAAAAGTAGAAGATCTAAAAGTGGAGCATCGTGTTCCTTCGCAGCTGAAAAAGTTTGGGACTGTAGAAAAATAAGTCTAGGAACTACTGTTAGAGATTTAGAAGCAATGGCAGTGGCATATGACTCTTAAACAGACGGGTATTAAAAAGTTAAGGAAGATATGCTTGATATTTTTCAGAGGAATTTTATAAGCATAGTTGTTGGTAATTTTTGACCGACTTTATATCAGACAACATGCTGAAAAATGTGGTTGGATCCCGTTTTTTAGGGCCTTAAAAAAGGTTACTGTAGCCCGGCTTTATTCTTTGGGTGACGGATGATAAATTACTAAAAAAAAGTCCTTTTGGTCATCCATCTAGAGCCAAATAAAAAGCTGGATGTCCTTGAATGGAGCCAAAAGAAAAGACACCAAGGAAATTCGATATCCATTGGTGAGATGATAGAGTGAAGTTTTCAACAGACTGGGGGACTCAAAAAGAGTGTGCTCTGCTTTGTTAGCTTCAAGCATGTTGGTGCTCCAATTACTTATTAGCACCAGTAGTTGTGGCAAGTGACAAACATTAAAGAAATCCTACGCGGCAAGCAAAATCTTTTGATATTCCAACATCTTGGACTGAAATTAAAAATGTTGCACTTCTTGTTTGAATAATTTAACACATGTTGAAATTTTGAAAACGTACCTTAATACTCCAGGCTTACTCTAAGTACTCTACAGATACTCTACAATTTCATGCAACCTATTCTTGAAAAAAGGTACACTTTAATACTCTAGGCTTACTCTAAATACTCTACAAATGCTCTAAGCTTAAAAGTGGCCAGAGAGAATATCTACTTCTGAAAAAAACTTCTGAAAAAATATCACTTTATGCAGTCGTTACAGCAAATTTTTGTAGCCAAAAACTGATTGTCACGGTTCTGATTTAAAGTACTCTTTGAATTCTCCCAAAAATAGACTTTTGTGACATATTCCAGAAAACAGATAGGCTTAGTCTATGCATAAGACTGTCGAGGGAGAGCCTATGCTGAAGCTAATCAAAGTGATTTGATCCAAAGTGAAGAGATATTCCAAATACTACCTAAATATATCACATGAAGAGATATTTTTTCATTTTAGAAAATGCAAGGTTTATTTGATTATTTTGAATAAGAAGCAGCCAGAAAATCAGAAAAAAACTTGTAGTTGGTGCAAGGAGGGAAGCAGGCCCCTAGGTCCCTCCCTGTACACATCCTTTACCCTTTACTTTACCTTAGCCTTAACTTTACCATAAATTTTAGATTACCTTAGTTGATAAACAGGTCAAATGTTTTTTATTTCAGGCGGAATGGAAAGAAACGGCCGCTGCTGTGATATCAGGAGTGGAGACAGGCTACTTAGTACCAGTAATCGATAAAGATTACCAAATGGAGGCCGTACAAGATGCTCATGCCAATGTTTTAAGCCACGAAGGTGGTGCCAGAGGAAAATTGGTTTTGGCTATTTCAGACGAATAAAGGAATAAATGTTGCCTCTCTGCAGTTTGAGTAATTATCAATGAAAATCTGAGTACTATGGCAATTTCTAAGCTGAAATTTTGTTTTACAAGAAAACACATTCATATTCACTTTTATGCCATTTTTTTTCAGGAGTGTCCCTTGAACCAATCTCATAGAAAGGTGATTTGGTATGCTTCTTCTTGAAAAAGTTAGGTGTTTTTGGTGTTGTAGTGATATATAAATGGAGGAAGTTGCTTTAAAATTAATTTCAGGACAATCAGAAATTGAGATAAAGCTGCAAGTATAGATTTAGATCTAAGAAATAACAGCTGTTAGATTGTGAAAATACACTGAGCGATTATTAATTAGGTTCTAAGCTGCTTGAGCATCAGTATTAAATATGCTTTGGTTTTCATTAAATAAATTTTTTTTGACTGTATCTTGCTAAACGGCAAATTTTATAATGTTTTTCTCTTTTATGTTAATAAAGGAATGGTAATAATATTAAAAGTTTTAGAAATCTTGGTTCGTCTAGGAATTTTGTTTTCTTTTTCAAGGATGATTAAGTTTGGTCACTAATTGTTAGCATTACATATTGTGTAAGTAGGAGCAGTAGTTGGATTAACGATGTTTCTTAACTACTAATCTCCCTGCGTCTGTTTGTGTTTAATTTAATAGCTGCATTTTTAGAGAACTTGGCTTTAGAATATTTTAACAGTTGTAATGTTTATGATGGTTTCGAAGCAGTAGAGATCAAAGTATTAGAAGCGTCCCCAAACCCAATATCTACTCGCTCTGCAACCAACTTAATCACTTTAGGCCTCCATCTTGACACCTTCTACTTTCGCCATAATCTCCATAACCAGATTATATCTCACCATATACCTGGTCTAAAAGCCCTAGTTACGTAGGGGACTTAAAATCAACTGTTCAAAATGACTACCGAATTATTTCATAAAATAATCCTCGGTATCCAGTCTATCTCCTTCATTTACTTAATTATAAATCATTACTTTAGGCATTATTTAAAGATTAGACATTAATACTAATAAACACAAATATATCCAGAATAATTCGACAGAAATTATCTGATGTTTGTGAAAAAAAGTCTAGGGACTTTGACGGTGATTCTGTAATTTGTAAACCCCTTGATGATTCTAGTTAACAATTCGTAGTGTGAAGAAGTCAGTAATTTTTTAATTTTTAATAAATATCAGTGACTGATTAATTAACACCTTAAACGCGCATTAATATGCGCGATGGAAGTACTCCTTGGTTTAATTTTTTTACTCCTAGCCAGTAGAAACAGGAGGTGCTCATGCCCGCTATTTTAATTTTGAGCTACAATATATTGCTATAGTATTCCTTTTATCTATAGTATTGTGTGATTTAGCATGCGAGGCCATTTATCTGCTATATGAGTTAGTGTGTCCTAGTTGGTTCAAACACACTAGTTATTGTATAACACACTAAAGGGTTGTCATTCGCCAGCTTGATAATGAAGACATTTTAAATTTCAATATAATATTTTGACAGTTCTTCAAAAAAGCACCAGTCATTAAGCTAAAGACTTTTGATCTTGGGATAGTCATGATTAATCCCTCATCTTTAACTTTCCAAAACAGCGATAATGCAACGCATAAGATGTTAAAGGAACGTCTTATGCGTAGGCTATATTAGCTTCCAAAATACAGCTGAGAACATCCTTTATCAAATTTTTAGATAGTAATCATATTCACTATTTTAATTTTTGAGTTGCAATATAGGACGTTTTAATATGCTCTTTATCCATGGTATTGTGCAATTTAGTGTGCAAGGGTTATTTATCCGCTATACATCTTCCCCGCTTACACCCTTAATACATTCATCCTCACACAGTCTCACCATCCCCTGAAGACCATTTATTTGTATTCCTATTTTTTTTTGTGATGATCATGATGAAAATCAGCGCTGATTTTGTAAATTGGCGCCAAAAACTAGAAAATTTTTCAAGCTCAAATCGACGCCGATTTCTTTTAAAATCGGCGCTGTTTTGGAAATCAGTTCCCGAAATCAGCTACGTGTGCCCAGTCCTTTAGTGCCAAATCATATTGCTGGTGCATTCTAAGGCAGGCCTTTGCAATTTTAAGAGGCAAGCTAAAATATATTTATGAATAACCAATTAGAGACAACCCGATTAATATTGGCAAAATTGGAAAGTGTGGAAAAAAAAAGTTAAAATCTCTTAATCTAGTGTCTCTCAAATTTGATAATTTACTTGAGGATTTCTAAGGCCTGGCGACAAGTCTCTCTGGTCAAATTATTGAAGCATGTTCTGCAGTAGATTGAAAAAGGATTGAAAAGGTAAGGTAGGCCGTAATATGATATTAAGAAGTCAGCTTAGAGATATTAAAAAGACATGAGTAGTTAAAGAAGTTCTCAGGACTAAAACTTTAGGTGCATACACTATGAATCTGAGGTTTGCTTATGCGTTGCATTTTCACTGTTTAGCAAAGGTAAAGATGAGCAACAAATCGTCACTATCCAAGATCAAAAGTATTTAACTCTTTGATTGGAGCTTTTGTGTAGGAACTGTTTATGATTGGAACTATCAACACTGAAAAACAAGCTCGCCAAAAACAGCCCTTTAGTGTGTTATATACTAACTAGTGTTTTCGAACTAACTGGGACACGCTAACTTATATAGCAGATGAATGGCTTAGCATGTTAAATCACACAATACCATAGATAAAAAGAATATTATGGCCTCCTAAACTGTAGCTCAAAAATGAAATAGCGGTCGTGAGCACCCGGGACGGATCTACAGCAAAGTCTTTCGGGGGAGGGGAGGGGGAGTGCAAATTGACAAGGACGCCAATGAGCAAAACATGGAGGGAGGCAATATGACAAGGGGGCCAATAATTGACCAAGTTGACAAATGTAATTAAAAAAAAAGGGAAAAACTGCAAAAAAAAACAGGAATGAGGGTGCCAGAAACAACACCTGAGGTAGGCTTGGCATGCCGTGCCGAGCATATTTAAGCATATTTAAAACAGCATATTTAAGGGTTGAAGGCAAGCTCAAACCACGTTATCGTTATCATTTTCAACTCGGGAAAACAATTAATTTTGGCGTTGTTTAATCCTGTCAGACCAGTAGGTGAACTGAAATTCTATTTTTTCCTGTTAAATTTCGTTCAAGATAAAATGCTTAAAAGTAAAACAGACGAGAAAAGAAGGAAAGGAGGCTGAGATACAAAAGAAAAGAAAATAGTATTTTTTTTCTGTCTTAGTCGACAAAAAACCAGTCGGATTCTCTGGAAGTGTCATGGGTGTCCCTAGAGGAACGCTGCAAGACTACATGAAAAAAGTTGAGAAGCTGAGTATCCCTGTACAGAGTCTGGATCTGAGTTTCTTTACACCCTGTTAAAACACATGATAAATATTTACAGTGCAACAAGAAAAAGAAGTAAAAACTTACTTGAAAACAATCGTTGATATGCATTTCGACTGTATCCACTAGAAGCACGTAGTAAATTTGCATACGCTTATGCAATTATTAAGAGTATAAAAGTACCAGATAACAGGAAATGCAAAGATAGTGGAGACAGTGGAAGAATTGTAGGTAAAGATTGGTTCAGTTGTCTTATGGATCGTCTTAAAACTCTATCAGTAAGAACTACAGAAGGTACAAGCTTATGACAGGCAACTGCTTTCAACAGTCACAGTGTAGAAACTTTCTTTAACAACCTGGAGCGAGGTCTAGATAAACACATGTTCAGACCACAAGTCATTTGGAATGTTGACGAATTGGGTCTGAAAACATCCACAAGCCTGGTTAAAATCATTGCACATCGAAGCCAAAAGTAAGTAGGGAAGGTCACGTCAGCAGAAAGAGGTCAGTTGACCACGATTTGTACTGGTGTTAATGCACTCGGAAGACACTTCCTCTTCTACTTGTATCCCCAGGAAAATAATGTCCGGAAATTTCACTCTAGGAGCTTTACCAGGAACCATCATGATCGGTTTAGAAAAAAACTTCTGGCTGGATGACTGCTTCCCATTCTTGCTTTACTTGAAGCATTTTATCAATCAAGTCAAACCCTCAAACTGTCCCCTGCACTTCTGAAAATAGACGACCAGATCAGCCGATACACCGTTGAATTGCTTGATATTGCTAAAAATAATAGTGCTGTATTTTTAACTGTGCCTCCCCACACTACTCACAAACTACAGCCTCTGGAAAGGATAGTCATGGGGTGCCTTAAGGCCTACTATAACCAGAAAGCCAAAAGTTTTATATCTGCCCATAAGTTTAAAACTATATCAGTGTAAAAAATTGTTGAGCTGCTTGGGAAAGCATATCCAAAGGCTTTCACTCCTGAGAATGTAATCAGTGGAATCAGAGCAAGTGGGCTCTACCCCGCCAACAGAGATGTCTTCAAGGATTTCCTCTCGTCATATGTCTCAGACAGAATACCTACCACATCTAGTGAGGCACTTACCAAAGAAGATTCTATGCTCAGCGCAAGTCCTATGTGACATTTAGACTCCTTCTTTAACATAGACCCTAGAACAGATGCAGCTCAGGTCCTGTCTCTAAATGAGAGGCAAAGGTCAGCAGATGATTCATTAAAGTAGATCGTCCATGCAGAACCCTTTCCAAAAGGCTCAAAAAGAAAAATCAACAGGGAAAATATATGAAAAAGTCAGAAGTGCTCACTGAAAACCGTACGAAAGAACGTACTACTGCTGGGAAAGAGCTGTGTCAGCCAAAAAAGCCCTAGCTCTTGACAGGAAGAAAGTCAGAGAAGTGAAAAGGCTAATAAGCAAAAGGCATGTTTCTCGTAACATGAGTTGCAGTTAGTGTGACGGTTCTAACATAGGTGATCCTGAATGCAATAGCTCTTCAGACTCCAGTATGGACGTTAAAGACGAGCCCCCTACTAGCAATTTGTAATTTGACATTGAGAAAGTCAAGGCTAGTGATTACAATCTGGTTGAGCTGAAGAGCAAGAGAGGAAATCCTGTTTACTATATTATCATTATCAAAAAAGTAGTAACTGAAGAACGTAAGGTCCACTTTCTGAACGAGATTGGAGTATGAGACTTTGCACTAACTGACGAGACGGATAGTATCTTAAAGAATGAAGTTGAAATGAAACTGCAACCACTGACAGGTGGAACGCCTTGATTAGTGGAATGACTTAAATTTGGCGTTGATCAGTCAATGTATAATTTGAAATTAATACTCTTTAGTTTTTTTTAAACCTTACTGAAATTCATATTGTAGTTATTTTTATATACAGACCATATTCTTTCCTGGTTCTATTGCCAAAAAACAAATTTTAATGTTCCCCTGGCCACTTTTCTGTTTCTTTTGTCAGGTGGCAAAACTTAAACCAGAAACGGCTGAACCAGTAACGGGATGGCCCAGGCTCAGCACACTCGCCCACTTGGATAGAGAGGCATCCAGGTGGAAAAGTGGTGGAGTATTTCTAATTGTCTTCTTGAAGTATGGTATTGAATTAGTTACCTTTGCTTTGGCACACTCAGCAACTTCTTAGCGCATGAATCAATTCCTGGAGAATTAAAAAAGTCAAAACATGCCGATCGTAGGCCAGTCTTCTATCTATATATTGGACTAAAAATAAATATTGAATATCGAAACGTAAATATTGATATCGGAAACGATATTTGGAAATTTCTGTTTATTTCCAGCTTTTTCAATCATCAACCAAAATGCAACATATGAAAACTTCTCGGTAGTATCTAGTGTTAATTTGAAGCTCTAGGGGGTAGCTGCTCTCCCCTGCTCCCTCCCTACGCCAATGAGCATAGCAGCGGTAGCATTTTTTTTTTTAAAGTGAACCAACTTAAAAAAAGCTCTCACGCAGCAAAATGAGCATATATCTTAAGCAGCGGCGTCATTTCATTCTGAACTAAGGGGAGGGGGGCTAGTCAGCCTCTGTGGGCCCCACAAAGTGGCTGGCTCACAGTTATTTAAGAGCAAAGTTCCTTTACAGTGGTTAGCACAGGCCTCTCCCAAAATCAACTAATAATAGTACGAAACAATTTAAAAGTTTTTAATAGATATAGAGAACTTAAGTTGGAAAGTAATTCACAGTTTTATTGCAAAACTGGGAACCAACAAGGTCTCATTTTTCCAAAAATACCAACCATAGCCTCAAATTTCAAAGATTTAACTAGACACCAACATCAGATCACTGAGCCTTTCGTCACCCATTGTTGATCTTAAATAGGTTTTAATCAGGCTTAATTTAGAAAAAAAACCTCAGTACAAGCCGTTCTGATAAGCAGAGTAATGAAAATTTGTATAATTTTCAAAAGTTCAGAATGTGCTATCAACATTGCCTTCACAAAACTGTGAAGTTTTAAGAGATCTTTTGGCCTATCAAACAGTTCGTGGTAACGAGCAAGGAGCGACCCTGCTCAATAGCAACAAAAACTCGTAATTTTGATACAAATAGATTCTTCAATAGAATAAGATTTTTATGCTGATTTCAAATATATAAGTTTAATTAAGTTTAGTTCTAAAAGTTACGCGCCTGAGAAAATTTGCTTTATTTTCGGAAAAAGTGAGAAACAGCACCTAAAAGTCATAGAACCTTAATGAAAATCACACCATCAGATTCAGCGTAATAAAGAACCCTACTATAGAAGTTTCAAGCTCCTATCTGCAAAAATGTGGAATTTTGTATTTTTTGCCAGAAGAAAGACCACGGATTCGTGTTTATTTGTTTTTCCCCCAGGCGTGATCGTATCGATCCAGTAGTCCTAGAATATTGTGAGAGGGCTCATCTGAACAGAAATCAAAAGTTCTCTTGCCCTTTTTAAGTGACCAAAAAATTGGAGGGCAACTTGGCCCCGTCCCGCGCTCATTATTTTCCCAAAGTCACCCAATCAAAATTTTAAGATAACCATTTTGTTCAGTATTGTCGAAAATCTAATAATTATGTCTTTAAGGATGATTTAATACCCCACACTTCCTGGGGGAAGGGCTGCAAGTTACGAACTTTGCCAATTTTTTACATATAGTATTGGTAAATCGGAAGTATACAGACGTTTCAGGAGGGATTTTTTTGTGGGGGGGGGGAGGGCGGGGGAGGATCTTTCCATGGAGGATGTTTCCTTGGGGGAAGGGACATTTCTATGAAGGGGCGCCGGATTTCCCAGCATTATTTAAAAAACGATCAGAAATTAAATAACAAAAAAAAAGTTTTTTTTCAACTGAAAGTAAGGAGCAACATTAAAACTTAAAACAAAAATAAATTATTACGTATATGAAGGGGTTTGCCTCCTAGTCAATACCTCGCCCTTTACGCTAAAGTTTTTTTTGGTACTTTCAAAAGAGCTATCTATTCTAATTAACCGGCCTTTGTGATTCAGGGGTTTGTGATTCGAACAAAATTCGAACCTCTAGTGTAAAGAGCAAGGTATTGACTAGGGGTAAACTCCCTAATATACATAATAAAAACATACATAGATAGAAGTTCGTTAAGTAAGTTAATTTGTAAGTTACGTTATAACAAAATTTCGAGAAAGCCATTTCGCCAAAACAATAAAATTAATATGCAAATTTCGTTAAAATTATTCGTGTACGGTGAGCCAAAATCAAAACTTCATTAATTCAAAAACGTTCAAAAATTAAATAAAAAAAAAAAGTTTTCTCAACTGAAAGTAAGGAGCGACAATAAAACTTAAAACGAACAGAAATTATTCCGTATATGAAAGGGGCCGTCCCCTCCTCAACGCCTCGCTCTTTACACTAAATTTTGACTCTGTCACACAGCTTTATTTCTTAAAACAATAAAAACTTTAGCGTAAAGAGCGAGGCGTTGAGGAGGGGACAGCCCCTTTCATATACGGAATAATTTCTGTTCGTTTAAAGTTTTAATGTCGCTCGTTACCTTCAGTTAAAAAAAACTTGTTTTTTTATTTAATTGCCTAAAGAGTCGATATGTCTTCTCACAAGATCTGTTTGCGAGGCAAACAGGGTTGTGCCAATGCAAACTTTTTTGTAATGCACTGCCACACTAGCTAGTCAGCTCGTATTGAGAAAGTGTGGTGGATCACCAGCCTGAAGTAATAGCCCATCGCCCATCACCCTGGCCATCGCCCTATGTTCAGAGTTGCCAAAATTTGAAGAAAACACCCTTCGCCGATCGCCCAATCTTTCAAATTGATTATATTGTTGCCAAATCTCGCCTCCTATAACCTAAGGAACTATAAAAAATGCTTTAACGCCATTTCTTCAGAGCAGAGGATATTCTAAGGGGTCAGATATTGTTTTTTTTTAACTAAACCATATCTGCTTGACCAGTAGCCCATTTTTAAAGCCATTTTCTTATCGCCCTAGTCTTAAAACTCCGTCTTTAAGGTCAAAGAATGAGGAAAAGGTTTCTATTCCTGTCAAAACGTGGAGTTCTATCATCAGACAGATCAGACATTTCAAGTAAGCTGTCGCTCGCCACGACTCAGTGCTTTCGCATCACTTATAAAACACTTACTGACGCTTTATAATACTTACAAACGCTTCGGGTGTTTTGATAAATGCTTTGTATCACTTATAAAATTCTAACTGATGCTTTATACCACTTATACACGCTATTGGTGCTTTTATAAAACTGTGCATCACTTATAAAACTCTTACTGATGCTTTATAACACATATAACTGCTTTTGGTGCTTTTATGAATGCTTTGCAACAGTTGTAAAACTCTTACTTATGGTTTAATTAAGTAAACATTACTATTGCATAATTTTATTCCTCGATAAATAAAGGAGAACATAGACCTTGTAGTAATGGCATTTGGAGCAGACAGTGCCTTGCTTGTTCGAGAATTATAATTGTGGCAATCAGACCTAACCTTAAACATGCCTGAGAAGCATAAAGGTAAATTATTATTATTATACTTGAACATAAATAACTGGTGATAAAAATCCCGTAAGCCAGCAGCTGGTAAAATTTTTTGTCTTCTATACTCCAATCTCACAGAATCACTATAAGATTTATTACAAAATAAACGTATCGGATTATTTCAGAGAACTCGAATTGGATTAACTAGCGACGGAAATGTCCCTAACTATACCGAAGAATAATATGAAATATAGGGATGTATTATCGAGAAATACAACAACCTTAAAATGCGATGCGGGACAAGGTGTGTGAGTTTTCTAAGGATTTCGATGTTCCGTGATAGAATAGCTGACGTGTTCCCAACATGTTTCCTAAACGACAAAGTTTCATCAAGTGTGATATCTAAATACTTGACACAAGACTTCCTTTCAATCTCGACATAACTGTATTTTAATCGAGAAATCCATAGATAATATGTAGCTGTTCTTGAGAATATGATAAAACTACTCCTAGCGGGGTGAACTTGTAGTTTATTTACGCGCATCCAAGTTGAAACTCTGTCTAACGATTGTTTACTTAATTCAATTAATACCTTCTCAGTTCTTGTAAGACAAACAAGCGACGGATCATCAGCAAACATAGATAATGTCACTTCTTGTTGATCATGGAATAATTCACTGAAATGGTTCTTTATATTAGACATGGTTTGACTTAGATCACTTCCAAAAATTAAGAATAATAGCAGTCCAAGAACAGAGCCCTGTGGAACTCCACATGTAATAGGAAAGCTTGATGAACGCCTTGAGTCAATCTGAACATACTGTAGCCTCCCTGCTAAGAATATGCGTAGAAAGTTAAGCCCAGGACCTCTTATGCCATAAAACTCACATTTTAGAAGTAGGAAATGATGATCTACTGTGTCGAAAGCTTTAACTATATCTTAAAATATTGCTAAAACCCTGCAATCTTCATCCAACCTTTTTCGACTACGCTGCTGAGATAAGCAACTACTTGCTCAGTTATAAGACCATGCCGAAATCAGAATAGAGTAGAACTTGACACATTACGGTGGATTAAATATATATTAACACAGGCAGCAAAGCAGCTATCTATGGCGGTTGATAGCGCTGAAAGGACAGAATCTATCCTATGATTTCCTAAATTATTCTTTTCACCGCCCTTAAGAACAGTAGTAACACTAACTACTTTAAAACAAGACGGGAAAAAACCTCTTTTAATGCAGAATTAATTAGGGACAAAAGTGGCTTCTCGATTAGTGGCAGAATAAATTTAACCACTCTTAATGATATGACATCACTACCAGATGCATTACTTTTCATTGTGTAGATGATCTGTTTCATCTTACTTAATGATACAGGTGCTAAATACATTGAAACCTCAGATTCACAATGACCAAGGTAGTCAAAAATGCTTGGATCATGTAACATTGTGATTCCTTCAGCAACACGCTTTCCTACCGCTGAGAAGTAACTTCCGAATACCTCCGAGACATCATCAGCAATTTTGGACATTTTACTTTCTCTGTTAACTATTTCAAGTGGGATCGTTTTCGTTGGTTGCTGAAATACTTCTTTAATCATGCGCCATGTTTTTGCCGGACATACCGATACTTCCTCGAACTTCCTCGAGTAAAACTCTCTTTTTGCTTTTCTTAATAATCGATTCAGAGCATCGCAATAGTTATTATACATTCTATCATTTAAATCGCATTTGTGATCGATCTTTTTTTTTGTAAAGTTGGTCTCTTAGTACGCATCAATTTTAGAAGGTCTCCAGTAATCCAGGACTTTTTTGGGGTTGTCTTATGCCATCCTTTTTTCCTTTGACAATGCTTTTCTAATTCACTTTGGATAATCTGTTAAAATAAATTAAATCTTTCTTCCTTATTAGATGCAATTGATAAAATATTATCACGATTCATTTTAGATAAAACCTTGTTATAACTCAAGAGAATTATTTTATTCACATAATGCCAAGAAAACTCATACATTAACCTACAACAATTTCCCAGAGGAATAGCATGTTTAGAAAACACACCAAAATGGTCAGAAGTGTCACTAACAACAACACAGGGGGGATCAGGGTTAACATTAGAGAATATATTGTCAATACATGTCTCGGACGTATCCGTGACCCTCGTAGGTATGTTGATTGACGGAAGTAATCCAAATGATACGAAAATATTCAATAGTCGGCTGCTCTTTGCATTTATTTCAATCAGGTCAACGTTTAGATCACCCACAAGAAAACACGGGAGATTCACAGGCAACTAGCTGCTCTTCCTAAAGATCAAAGAATTCATTGTATGAGGAAGTCGGTGGGCGGTAGAGAACTATTAAATAGCAAGAATAAACACCTAAACGAAGATGAAGCACGAGTGACTCAAACACCATCTCCCTATAAATAGTTAAATCGCTCCGAATGGCCACTTCAATATCCGATTTAATATATACGGCAAGGCCCCCATGTTGCTTTTTGTGAAAAAATTAAATCCCTCTAGACCAAGCAACTCTTAATTATGAACATTAAGCCATGTCTCAGTTAAAGCTATCACCTGAAAAACAGAAATATTAGCTAAATCTTCAATAAAGCTATTACTTGAATTTAGCCCTTGGCAATTCAGATGAAAAATATTAAAAATATTGCCAGGTTTACGGCATGTAGAACCAATCTCACACGGTAAGACATAATTCGAATCTTTGAGCTGCAAGCGAATACCGCAGCCAAGGTCCGAAATTCCACTCGAAACATCACTATATCTACACGCAAGATCTATTTTATTACTCTCTAATTCCTTTAATTTCTGAGGTGCTGAAGGAAATTGAAATATATTATCCATAACTAAGAGTTACAAGCCGTATCTTACGGTAACTCAATCTTTGAGACAAATAAACACTGAGGTTAAATACACATATCAATTTGTCTAACTACTTCATGAACTAAGAAAAAGAAACTCAAACTTAACTTCGCTATTATTAACAGAACAATACTTTGCTTTTGATTTAGTCGCCTAGCGCACACGACTTTTCTAACCATGCAACACCTTTCGTATCAAATTCGTTTCCTAAAGGTGCGCAAATATTTCCAACAAATTAATTTATTCTCCATCTACAAATATCAAACAGTTTGTGGTACGAACCCCCTAATATACGTGTTAAAAATGTATGAATATAGAAGTTCGTTACGTAAGTTAATTCCTAAGTTAAGTACATTTATTACTAATAAAAACGTTCGTAAATAAAATTAAACAAGTTTCGAGAAAGCCATTTACCCAAATAAAAGTAAAATTAATATACAAATTTTGTTTTAATTGTCCATGTACGGTGAGCCAAAATCAAACCCTGCATTAATTCAAAAACGTTCAAAAATTAAATAAAAAAAACAAGTTTTTTAACTGAAAGTAAGGAACGACATTAAAACTTAAAACGAACAGAAATTATTCCGTATATGAAAGGGGCTGTCCCCTCCTCAACGCCTCGCTCTTTACGCTAAAGTTTGACTTTCTCACTAAGTTTTAATGTCGTTCCTTACTTTCAGTTAAAAAAAAACTTGTTTTTTTTTTATTTAATGTCATTGAGAACGGGGAACAAAATTCATCTATAAAAACAAAAAATTATTTTTTCATTAATAATACACGACCCAAGAGGGGATAGAACATAGGGGGGGGGGGAGAAACTAATTGCAATTATAATTAATTAAATTTCACTTTAATATCGCAAAACATAATCGAAAAATTTGCGTAGAAGAAAAACATGAAAAATAAAAATATAATGGCACCGTAAATTTAATAATAATTCGTTTGATGAAATCAAATTGGGCGTTAAATTAACAAATAAAAACCCACAATGGGCTACAAAAAAAACAACTTACTCATGTTAACAAATATGCAGTAAACATAGAGTAAAAGGTGATTAGCCAATTAGCCATATCCCTATTAAAAATGATACCTTGCTATTTATCTTGGCAAATGGCCAGGTAACATCTTGAAAAGATAGATTTGTGTGAAGCCTGTTGAAATTAAATCAGGTGAGATATGAATCTATTACGAAATAAAGAAATTAGGAAACTAAACATTGCAATAAATGATTACTCTATTCGACACAATGAAAGCGCATCCAATAGAGAAATTAATTATGGAATTAACTATGCGTTTTTCAATTAAACTATAACTGAGTCGTAAGTGTGCGTTTCTTGCAATTAATCTCTCAAATGTGCCAACCAAACACAATTCACCAAAAGATTGAACTTCATTGATAATGTTTATTTGGATACTGATTTACCTGTTCAAGAAAGAATACTAATGGTATATTACTAAGAGACAATTATTGGTTTGCCTACTTAAGTAAGGATACTAATGGCATATTACTAGAGCCAATTTATTACTATATCGGTTACTAGTTTGGACTGTTATCGTGAATTGAATTTTACAGAATTTATTAATTATTAACAATGGGACGGAAAAAACGATCAAGGTATGATGAGGATGAAGGTGGGAATTCAAAAAAATTATTTGACCTATCAGGTACTAGTTCAGCTTCAATCTCAAATATATCGTTGGCAACTTTTACTGATAGCATCAAAACTGTGATTGGGCTTGTTAGTGACAACGGAAAAAAATTAGACTCACTTGAAAATAAACTTAAGTCTCTGGATGATCGAGTGGCTAAGTTAGAGAATATTCAAAGTGATTTTCAGCAATCGATGTCAAATAATGATATCCGCCTGGGTTCTCTTGAAAAAGAAAATGATGTACTAGAGAACCAAATAAAAGCTCTCACTGATGAGGTTGTGAAGCAGGGGACTGAAAGTAATGTCATTGGCAACAGATTAGCTAAGCTTTAATTTGAAAACTTGATAAAAATCACATATTGGGGAATGTTCCATGTGAAACGATATCTGCTGCAAAAGATATCTTTGCGAGTGTTGTATCTTCAGGCCTTGAATTCACCGCGGTGCCTGATTTCAAAATAATTGAACGAAATATTCAGAAAATGTTCATCAAAGTTCAGGTACAAGATAAGGAGACGAAAGTGAATTTATTGAAGAACGCAAAGAAACTAAGACGCAAAAAGCTCTCGTCATTGTCCCACGTCTACATTAGTGATGACCCCCTCCCCGAAGTACGGAAAATGTGGAAGAATCTACAAGCAAAAAAGGCAAAATTACGTGAACTCGGTTTTGAAGCTTGGGTCTCTAATAGTTTTCCCCCAATTCTGCATTTCAACTGTCCAAATGGCAAGCATGCACGATACCTATGGACTGACTCTATCCCTGAACACCTCCCACCGCGAAGTTATTGTCTGAGATCTAGTGCTGCTAATAAAGTTGTGCCCCATTTTAAACATAACTTGGCTGGTGTTCGATGTGGAAGTCGATTTGACACTCAGAATGAAGATTTAATATAATATTGGTGGACTTTTCCTACTCCCTCTGTTTGTTGATTATTAATGGAGTGAAGTATACATAATGAAGTGAAGTATATAGTTTTTCTTTTTTGTCAGTGTCCTTATTCGCTTTTTTTCATTCCATCCTCTCTTGTTTTGTATGCTGTATTAAGAAGTAAAAAAAGTTTATTATTTTGTTGTACTGATTGAGTTCATATTTAATCAATTGTAAAGTACCTAATCCTTAGCCAAGATTGTTTTGTTTCTCGTATCATGTCAGTGTTTTAATTGTTTTCAGAACTTTCATTGTATCCAATAGAGTAATCATTTATTACAATGTTTAGTTTCCTAATTTCTTTATTTCGTAATAGATTCATATCTCACCTGATTTAATTTCAACAGGCTTCTCACAAATCTATCTTTTCAAGATGTTCACTGGCCATTTGCCAAGATAAATAGCAAGGTATCATTTTTAATAGGGGTATGGCTAGTTGGCTAATTAGCTTTTACTCTATGCTAATGCATATTTGTTAACATGAGTAAGTTGTTAATATTTTTTTGTAGCCAATTGTGGGTTTTTGTTTGTTAATTTGACGCCCAATTTGATTTCATCAAGTGAATTCTGATTAATTTCCGGTGCCATTATATTTTTGTTTTACATGTTTTTCTTCTACTCAAATTTTTCGATTATGTTTTGTAATATTAAAGTGAAATTTAATTAATTATAATTGCAATTAGTCTCTCCCCCCTATGTTCTATCCCCTCTTGAGAGGGAACAGGGCAACCAGCGCCACTGCCTTGAGTGGCAAGGGACTATGTTAACCGTTTAGGTGGCAAGGAGGGGTTGCCTGTTTTGATCAAATTTTTCACTTTAATTTGACCGTCTTTGCTTATATTTGATTCAGGCGAGATGTAGTGTAATTATATTTTCCCTAGGCACAGCTAACCGTATGAATAGCTCTGATTGTTCTTGAGAAGTAGATGTTATATCATTCTGGGCCATTTTAGAAGAGATTTCTACTTGTTTTGATGATGAACAAGTTTAACTCACAATAAAGTAAGAAGGCAGAAATTTCAGTTCCTGCAATCCTTAATATTTCAAAAATATAATAGTTCAGTATCCAGCTTAATCTTGTAATAGAAGGTAATTTGAATTAGCATAAGAACTCTAGGTTGATGCTCCGTAAATATTATTTAACATCTAGCAGAAACTTGATGCAAGGAGTCAGAAACTTTTAAAACAAAAGAATTTTCAATAGAAACTAATACATAAGAATTTGCCTTTAAATGCTGATTTAAAAAATATATGGGGCATATAAAATTCATAAGTTTAATGGATGAAAAAGCTATAAGTTTGAGAAATTTTTAAATGATTTACAAAGAAGAACAAAGACCCACATGAAGTCAAGCAATATTAATGGAAATCACACCCTCAGATTCAGCATATCAGAGAGCCCTAAGATAGACATTTCAAGCTTTTATTTTGATTTTTTTCCCAGAAGGAAGATTATGCATGTATTTTTTTATTGGTGTTTTCTTTTTTTTTCACATAAGTGATTGTATCAGACTTGTGGTTCTTGAAATTGGGCTTGGGCTCATTTGAATGGAAATTGGATTTTTAATATTTTTTTTTTTTTTTTAGTGATTAAAAAGATTGTGCAATCACCAAACAGTGATTGTTTCCCAACGAGGGCCAGGTTTACCATTAGTTGTTAATTCTGAGAAAGCACATCAATTTATGAGAATTGAAAAATGCATATTGATCTTCTCAGTTGTAAAGAATGTAAAGCTGTGCTGTAGGGTATTTGTAGACTACTAGAAAAATAATGTAGTTTAGTCCATATTAGAAAAACACTAAACCTGGGCAGTTATTATCTTTACTAAGTTGATTTACAAAATTTTTCATGAAATTCTGTACAGGGCCTGATTTTTGGTTTGATAAACAAATAGGTTGTCTAATATGTATACTTAAACTCAGTGTTAAGACCCATTGAAATATTTCTCTTAACTCTGGTTAAACAAGCACTGACTAAACTCTAGTTAAATCAGAAATTATGCTTTAGGGTATCAATGTTCTCTAGCACAATACAATATTTGGTAAATTTGCAGTCTACAACATAATTTGGCTAGGATGAAGGGGAACATGTCACTTGATGTTCTTAGGGTCTTTTTTAATCCATTAATCACTCATAACTTTGCCAAATTTGCCTTTGATTGTCAATTCTGATCTTTACCAGATCTTTCATGAAATTATGTGCAGTGACAAATGATTATGCCAGCTATTATAAAAGCTAGTTGGTGGCTATTGTGTAGTGGATTGGGTTATCACATGCCTGAAAGAATGCATTTCAATGCCTAAATTGTCAAACGCCTCATGGGCCTTCACACTAGCATAGTTATATAGGGGGTAATAGGAATTAGTCTCTTATCTCCCTTCATTTAAACCAAGACTGAATAGGGTTGAATTGGGGTTATACATCCTATGTTATTACAGAAACAATTTATTTTACATTTATTTTAATGCTTTATCTACCTAAACTGATATGGTTTATGATATAATTATGTATAAGTGCATTTTAGCAATTATGACGAATGGGTGGTGGATCATTTTGTAGGTAGGGCCTGATGCGACAAAGAATACATTTTAACCATTATTGGTAAAAGTGTGCTTCAATTTACAGACCAGACAAAAGTATTGTTGGAGAGAACAAACAAGTTAGACATATGAAGGAAAATACCCTTTAATACCCATTAAATATACGATTGAAATGAACAAAGCTTCAAATATTTATCTGTTTTCTTACACAGACAGGAGATATAAGGCTCCAAGCTTTGACATATTCAATCTCACTTTTACGACACACGCACACACACACATACACACACAAAAACACACACACACACCCAAAAATACACGAACACAAAACACACATGAACACAAAAGTAGAAGGGGGGGTACCAGCGCGACGATTACAATACCCCTTCGAATCCCGATCCGGACACTTTTTTTTAAAACTCCCACGATCACCACGTGGTTTATGGTCCTAATATGGGCATAGAGTCCCTAGAGGAAATGGATTTCTGAGTAATTGATTGCGTAATCAAAGTGTGTCATTGACCTAAATTTCCAAAGGTGTTGATGTTGTTGTTGTTGTAAGTGCACGCTCTCAGCGAATGTTATGCCGTCATTGGGGATTTGGAACACCTGTGCTGTCGACCTCAATTCCCATATTGTGAATCAATAATTCCCCTTAGAAACAACAAATTAATTCCCTTTCTTGTCAGATCAATCAACCAATGACATCATCTGTCAGACTTTAAAAATTTTCGCATAGAAACGATTCTCCAGGAATAGATCCAAGTCATTAATGTCTTTGCCTCGGAAACAACTCTTTTGGTCGAACTCCAAAGGATATTAATAACCAAACGCCATGGAAACAATTCTCCAAGAAACATCTTAGCGATAAATTGTTTTACCGCGGGAATCAGGTTTCTAATTAATTTGAAATGCATTAGCGCAGAGATGCCAAAAACAAAAGGAACACGCTGAATTACGTTTAGGGATTATTTGGGCGAAACTGTTTTAGACAGGTTATGGAAGTATTTCGGCGAAACAGATAGAGACATTTTAAAAGATGATTTTTGAAGAGATTTTGGAAGAGGATTTGAGGGTGAAACTCTGTGGTCGTTATAATACACAAGTTTCATTTGAACAGTGTTGTGAGGTCCTTTACCCCAACCCCAAAGGATTCCGATCCTCCTACCCCAACCCCGAAGGAAGCCCCCGGTCCTCAAAGGTCCCCCAAGCTCCCAAAGGGCCACCGGCGCCCCCAAAGGCCCACCCCAGACCCCCAAATGCCCTCCCCGGGCCCCCCAAAGGCCAATCGAGCTCCCAAAAGACCAACGGGGTCCCAAAGGCCTTCCACCGGTCCCCAAATGTCCCCCAGGCTCCCAACTGGCCCCCCGGACCCCCAAAGGCCCTCCCCCGGTCCCCAAAGGTCCCCCGGGCCCGAGAAGCACCACAGGGGTGCGCTGTGGCTCCGAAAAGCGCCACGGGTCAGGGAAGCGCCACAGGGGTGCGCCACGAGTCAGGGAAGCGTTGGGGGAAGTGCCACGGGTCAGGGAAGCGCCACGGGCTCGAGAAGCATCGCGGGACGCGCTGCGGGCCCGAGAAACGCCACAGGGCTGCGCTGTGGCTCCTAAACGCGCCACGGGTGGTCCGGGAAGCGCGGTGGGGCTAGGTTTGGGGGGGCGCGGGGGGGAGCGCCGAAAAAAAAAAAAATTTTTTTTAACACTTTGAAAATAAACGATCAAATTGTTGCCTTCCATGTCATATCTTAGATTATCTTCAGTTGAATTAACCAAATGTTATTAAGCAATAATAATCCAAATTTTAAAAGCACTAGGGATGATTTGAAAACTTTGAAAATAAGTTATTTTTTCATTTACAGGTTGTCCTGGTTCCATACTCGCCATCTCCCCCCTGCTCGTCAGTTGGAGAAGGAGAAGAAGATGCACATGTGGAGCTCCCCAACAATTGACTATGGGGTGATTTACATCAAATTCCTTTTAATATTGATGAGTTTTTTTGCTGATTTTTTTAAAGTAGATAGTAGCACGGTTGAGCTGATAGACTTGAGCCCAAATACTTTACAAATTTTAAATGATTTTACAGGTAACCTCCCAACCGCCGATACCCTCAAGACTCCACTTCGAACAACTGAAGTGGAGCATTCACCAGTTATTGTTGAACAGCTTGGGGGAGGGGGTAATATACAACAGGGAGAGGGGGGTACAACTCTCCCAGACTTTCAGCTGTCCAACAGAATTTTAAATAATATAGTTGTTTTCACTGCAGTGTTTGGTGACCCTTTTAATTCGCTTTTGTGTGGTAATTTTGTTTTTGACCCTATAGAAATTGTACACAACTATGTAGATAAAATTCGTGCACTTAAGGAGAATTAAATTCAGTTGTGGGGAGGTAGGGATTCAATTAAGGTCTCCATTGTTTTAAAAGTGTTTTATTTAAATGAGGGAAAAAGCGAGGTTTACTATTATTTTATACATTCCGAGATGCGTTTGGTTTATTAAAATTTAGAAAATCTTGAGGGAATTTTCATGGATTGGGTCGATCAGATTATAACACATCTTGAGAAATTTAATGAAAACAGTAGTGGATCTCTAGTTCTTTTTGTTGAAAATTTAAGCGTAAATATTTATAAAATTAAGAAAGATTTTATTTTAAGAGGGGGGACTGGGTCTGAAAGGGATATAGTTTGAAAATATAATCCAGATCTAGTAGGTTGTCGTGGTGTCCAGCAGATTTGTTTTGAAACAGATCAAATGTGTTTCAGATATGCTTTCATCATATCAGCATTTGAGCCTCTAGTTCGGGACGCGACTAAGAAGAATTTAGACGTGGGGGTTATACTTGGGAAGTAAGGGTCCGATTTTCCCATTGTAGACTTCTCATGTCTAGAAGAGAAATATCCAGTGGTGCTTCAATCCATTGATCGTTTTGAAAGGGCTAATGTACACTTTAATATTGGCGTTACTGTGGTACAATATAAAACAGACTTTGAAGATGGGGTTCGTTTAAAAAAGAAGGGGGTGGTCTTCACAGTAAGGGGCCCCTCAGTTGATTTGGTTAAACACTGGGTTTGGTTGTTATACACACCACCTAGTCAACCGAACACAATCGGTCATTTTAACCCTATCACTGACATTAGTAGAGTTCTGGGGGAGGGTAAGACTAGGGGGACCCGTTTCTACTGTCCAACATGCCTCTCTAGATTTTGGACTGAACTAAAGTTACAAAATCACATGAGGCATTGTAGCCAGACTGGATACCAGACAGTGGAAACGGTTTCAGGGGATAGGGCCATTCTACGATTCAAAAATTTCCAGAACACCCTTCTCCAGTGCAACAAAATATCTTTGGACTGTGAGGCTAAGCTGGTGGAGGTGAATGACCCCCAATATCCAAACCGAGTCAAAGAATACCTGGCTGTTTCAGTGTCCTACGCCCTCGTGCAAAGAGACAGATCTAACACCATGCGGTTGTTAGAAATAGTTGAAACATTGGATGAGGGGGAGTGCATGGACAAGGCATTGACTAAACTGATTGGCACGGCTAATGGTGCTATTTCTCGTTTTAGAAATACGCATTATCCACTGGTGTTGTCTGCAGAGGATCGTCTCGCTATTAAAAATAAAAAAATAGGTTGGGTTGGCCCGGAATAGGGTAACTCGGAGGGGGCTCCCGGGCCACGTGGGGAGAGGGGGAAATTTAGATATCCTGAACTTATATGGCAGGACATATACTCGGGGGGTAGTACTTTGCGAGTAGTTGAGCAGCTATCGTGTCATTTCTTTGTTAGCCAACATTTTTTTATCCATGTTTTTATTCATAATTCCAATTATGATTTAAAATTTATTTTACTGGCACTGGCACGTATGCATAGGGAGGGAGGGGGAGTAGATTGTCCATGGGTAAATAGTTCATTTACCTACAAGATAATTCCCAAATCAGCCGAGAAGTTATTGCTTCTCGAACTGAAATGGCAGGCAGTGGATAATGGGCATACGTGTTGGAATAAAACCAGGTTTTTAGATTCTTTTAGTTTTTTTCCCAAGGCATTGAGTCAATTGTTTCAAGTGTAAAAAAGTGACAATTTCGTAGCTTTCCCTTGGTTAAACAGCACTTTCCAGACAGTGAAATTTATGACCTGTTGACCTGCAAAGGTTTATATGCATATGATTATTACTGTTTTGGTGCTCGCTTAAGTGAGGTGAAACTACCTCCAATTGAAGCTTTTCAAAATTCACTAACCATCAGTGAATGCACAGCCGAAGAGTATGAGTTTGCCAAGAAGGTGTGGTCCAAGGGGGATTGTAAAAATGGGTGGGATTATTGTAGACTGTACTTGGCCAGTGACGTTTTAAATCTGTTAGATATAGTCTGTAAGAACACAGACCAGATCTATTCAGAGTTCGGTTTAGATATTGGCTACTATTTTTACACACCCCATTTAGTAATTGATTTAAGTTTAAAAATTAGCAGGGAGGAAATAGGCCTAATCACCGACATAGATCAGCACCTTTTTGTAGAGCGTTCAATGAGGGGAGGGTATGTTTTTCATGGGGACCGCGTCTTGTCAACCGATCTGAGCTGGCAAAACACCGGTGTAAAGTCAAACGCAGTGTTCTTGGACATGAACTCGTTGCAACCCTCGGCAATGTCACACTACTCTTTGCCGTGTGGGAACTATCAATGGCTTGAGAATCCTTGTGAGTTCCCCGACATTACCATTGTCGAGGACAATGGGCCACAAGGATGGTTCTTTGGAAGTTGGACGGTCACATTCCGCTGGCGCTTCACGACTCAATCAACGATCTTTGTCTTTCCCTGTATCAATCGGCTCGTGAGCAGGACTCTCTGAGCCCCTACAATCGTTTCATTGCAAAAAAAAGTGATGTATAGAAAAGTGTTGATGATGATGGACAAAAAGTGTTTTTTTTATTGTACATAAAGTATTGTACAGAAAAGTGTTGTACAAAAAGTGTTTTTTATAAAGTGTTATCATTGCCCTGTGTTCATGTTGAACAAATAGAGTTTTCATGTTGACCATGAAATTTTCTCACGTTGAACAAGTGTTATTTTTATCATTGTTCATGTTGAACAAATATTTTCATGCAGTGCCGAAATAAATGCTGCCATGAAATATTGTTTTTGTTGTTCTTGAATTGATAGATCTATGGGCAAATTACTAATTATTCATTGAGCACATATGATTTACACCTAGTTGTAGTCCGACTGTTGTCCCCAACAGCATGTATCAATTTAAAACACCCTTCAGATCATTTCTGTGTGGTCCCTCAATGTCGGGGAAAACAACGCTTTTAGCTAGAATAATTCAAAATTGTGATAAAATGTTTTTGGAAAAACCGAAAAAAATCTACTATTGCTATAGTATTTGTCAGGAGTCCTATGATAAAATAAAAGCTATTGCCACAACCATACCAATACAATTCATACGAGGACTTGATGTTTTGAATAGTATTGAATCGAACTCGTGGTTGATTATTGATGATTTGGCTGAATCCATTGAACAGTTGTCACAGGAAATGCTACAACTGTTCACCGTTCACTCCCACCATGAACACATGTTCGTTACCCTAGTTCTACACAATCTGTTTCATCAGAGCAAATGTATGCGAACACTTGCATTGAATTGCACTGTCTATATCATCTATCGAGTCGTTCGTGATTCTAGCTCACTCATAACTCTCAATAAGCAGATATACCCCGGCGCCCCTAAATTTATGTTGTCAGCGTACACTCAGGCGACAAGCAAGCCCAACGGTTACATTTTGCTGGATCTTAATCAGAGCACGCCCGAGGATCTACGTCTAGTCACCGAAATTTTCAACACTGAAATTACAGTATATCTACCGGTGAACATTAGAAAGGGCTATTAGTCGCCATTATGACACTGAAGAAACTACATGAACAACGACATCTGTTTTCCGTTTTAAGTACTTCAAAACCACTGCTTAGGAAGGCTATACTCAAACATGGGGTTGACACTGATTTCATTAATCTAATATCTGAACTTTGTTTAAATTTAACTGAGGGTAATATTCAACTGCCAGAAGGTGTTAGACAACAGACAACGAAACATCGGTCCGGTGTACGCGCGTTGGATTTAAAAAAAAAGGTAAAAAAAATTAAAAGAACACGGCTCCTTCAGGCGGGCGGTAGCTTTTTCACACTTTTACTACCGATAATTGCAGGACTTGTAAACAGTTTTATCTAAATGGCAAAACCCTATAAATTGACACCATTTGAACTTGTCCTCTCGCCCATCGAACATTTTGAAGAAAATCTAAGCAAATTCATTAACGATGAGAATATTGCCGATGACAAAAAACTGCTTTTACTTCAAGATGCATTGCGATGTGTGGACAAAAAAAAACCATATCGTGAGAGACCTGCCACCGTCATCAATCACCCTAAACAGGAAATCTTGCCTTAAGAGACCGCCGCAGCATCAAAGGAGAAGGACCTGAATTAAAGTGTCTTTAAAATTTGAAACCTTTTGCCACTGACCAAGCGTAAACAGACTAAAAGAGTATTATCTTATATTAATTTAGAAACTGGCGATGAGCATCAAGTTCTATTTGACAGAACAGAAAAACAAATTATTATTCAAGGAAAAAGTTATAATCTAGTTTATTTATTTTGTGATATTGTGACGAATCGTAAAGGACTTATATCCTTTGACAATAATCTATACACCTTTCTGTGTGCAATAAACTTCCCCAAAAGTCTTATTTGCAATAAGCAAATTATAAAGAAACTAAGAGAATATAGTCCTCCTCCTTCTCCAACACCATTTAAAAAAGAAGAAGATTCAATATTTGAAGATACTATCAGCAGCAGCAATGATTTTACATCACTTGTGGCTGCTAGTCAAAAGCGAAGACGAATTGATTCGCCCGCCAGTGTGCAAAAGGGGAGTGGACATTACACTACATGTTTACACTCAAAATGGATGAAGTTTCGAAAGGTGTCTATGAAAATATTGGCGAAGCGGGAAATTTATGTTCCCCCAAAACGCTTTCCAAAGCGGTGTCCGGCACCACCACCACATTGAAAAATGCAAAAAAGTATCTAGAAAATGAAGCGAGTTACACACTGCATCGGAATCACAGGCTTCGCAGTAAACAATATCGACAAACTAAAGCCTTTTTCCCTCTGCATATAATGCAAACGGATCTCTTAACTTTAGACGCAGTTCAACGTCGTCACAATGCCCCCTACAAATATATTCTAGTGGCAATCAGTATCTTTAGTCGCTATGCCTATGCCATTCCACTACGATCAAAGAGAGGTGTTGAAGTTGCTCGGGCCATTGAAAGTATTCTTGAACGGGATTCGTATAGAAAAATTCAATCGGATCGCGGTAGTGAATTTGTTAATCTCCATGTGCAAAAGGTTCTTTTGAAATATAATACAACACTTTATCATAGTCACAGTCCGATAAAGGCTGCATTGGCTGAACGTTTAATGATAACTATTCGTATTTTAATTTCAATATATTGAACTTTTAAAAATACACCGGATTTTATACATTATTAATATAAAATATTTTTGATTTATAATCATCGACCTCCTTTGTCTCTGTAAAACTCTCGCCCTCGTTGTATTCACAACGATTAAAATACATGTGACACTGCTCAAAAGTAATAATCCAAGGGTTAAAAAGAGAAAAAAAAGATTAAAGTATCGGCCGGTGATACAGTTTAACTTAATAGAACAACCAACACTTTTCAAAAGTAGGCTTATTTATGGAGCACCGAAATTTTTAAAGTGTCTAAAATCCTGGACACCATGCCCATAACTTATCGACTACGAGACACCAAAGATGATGAGATTCTCGGCGGTATTTATGAATATGAACTGCAAAAAGTTAGAAACACTAGTGAAATTTATCAAATTGAAAAGATATTAAAGAGTCGTACACGCCATGGCAAGAGACAGTTGCTTGTTTGCTGGCTAGGATATAACTCATATTTTGATTCTTGGGTCAGTGCTGAAGATATTGACAATGCCTAATGATTTCTATATGACTTTCTTGTCCAATGTTTCTGATCCTCTCTACAATGATCTGAATAGAACAAGTGATTTTTGGACGAAACTCTTCCCCACCATCAAATTCGACGACGGAAAGTATGAAGTGGCTCTTGTCGACTGTATTCTCAAAAATACCTATGACATCCTGAGAAAGGATCGTAAATATGAAATAAAAATTAGACCCTATGATTGGCCGCCACCACCAGGGGATCAAGAACAAATTAAAAAAATCAATTGGTTGGATTATCCATATATTGAATTACCCTACGAGGAACTCACCTGTATGACTGATTTATGTCGTTCTATTAATAAAAGAATTTCTGCTCATAAAAAAGGAGCTTTTTCTTTCAACTATTCAATGGAGGAGGGCAAGATCTATATTAGTTCACTCATTGCCAATTAAAAGGTTATTTTCAATGATAATCTAAGGGATTTTCTTGGCTTTAAGCTCAATATGATCAATGGTAAAAGTGCCGGAAACACTAATTTCATTTTCGCTGACTACCCGCCTACCTTCTCCACAGCCACTTGTATATTTCTCTACGCTTCCTTTGTGGAAACATCTCGGGTTGGTAATTCAAATGTTCCCCTCCGACGAGTTCTTGAACGAAAAACCAATCAAGAACATATTCATCACTATAATATAAAGCATCTTCAGTATATTCCCGTAAAAACTTCCTATTTGGAACTCTGTCAGTTAACACTAAGAACCGAATTGGGTGATCCAATAGCAATTTCAAAAGGTTTGGCTGTGATTACAAGCCATTTTCGACCCATCGTTCAACAGCAAGATGTCTAATAAAAAAGTGGTATTCACTTGTCCTGATATTAACTACTATGTTAATACTCTTGGCCCAAGACAACAGGGCAATGGAATGGACTATTACAAGGGTCGCTCGTCAATGTCTGGCTACGGTCTTGGCAGCTGGTTTGCTAAGCTGTTTCGCTCTTCACTACCACTGGCTAGAAAATATCTCGTACCGGCTGCGACAGATTTTGCATCCTCTACACTATACGATTGGGGCTCTGGCAAGGATTTAAAAAAAAGTGCTTCGGAAAATCTTAGGTCCAGTGCGTGAACCCTTGGCGAGAAATTAAAACAGAATGGTAAAGGTTTAAAAAGGTCAAGAAACAACGCATCACTCATCAGTCTCTACTCAGGACGGAAACGAAAGACATCCCTTTTGTCAAAGAAAAGAAGGAAAAAGCCGACACGTGCTGTAACCAGAAGCCCCAGGAAGAAAATTGTTAGATCGAAACTAGATTTCTTCTCCTAAAATGTCCTACCTACCGCATAAGGATTCTCAACCTTCAATCACCGCCTCATTGAATCTATTCAATGCTGAAAATGTTGAAGTGAGTGTCAAGCATGGATACTATGAACAATTTTATCCACAACAACTCCTCTCAGATAATGTCCACTTTCAAATTTATTCTAATGAAGACTACTTCGTAGATTTATCGTCCTCATTTATAGATTTACAAATGAAAGTTCGGAAATCCGATAATTCAATGCCGATTCGGGCCGATGGGATATCCTATGAAAATTGTATACTACATAATTTATTTCGTCAAATTAGTGTCTACATCAATGGCACGCTGGTGAGCACAAGCACCAATCTCTCCAACTATGCTGGCTCTGTCCAATTAATGCTGATGACACCCAAATCATAAGAGGAATTGAGAGTCGCCTCCAATGGATATGAATACATTACTAATACTGATAGTACAGATGCACTTAAAAATGCTACAACTAGTGAATTACATCTAGTTGGAAAAATATATCATGAAATTTATAATATACCCCACTGGCTGCTGCCCAATGTTAAAGTGGATATAAAATTGACGCTTGCACCCTCCAATTTTATATTGAGAAAAGAACTTGCTGGCAATCCCGATGTAAGTCTCTCCCTCACCTCAGCAATACTTCATGTACACAAACAGCAGGTTATGAGTTCTGTTGCTTTGGCCGTGGAAAAACTTAGAGCCAATGGCAACAATATTAAACTACTTGTTCCTCATACAATCACCAATCAACGTCATATTGCCATGGGCTCACGCACCTTCACCGATTCATCCTTTATCAATGGTGAAATTCCGTCGAAATTGGCGTTGGCCTTTGTAAAAAGCGCCAGTGCAATAGGATCATGGACTGAATGTCCACATAAATTTGAGATGTTTGGACTTTCATCTCTTGTGTGCAAAGTAAACGGCATCCCACTCTACAATCTATCTTTTGATAAATCCTATCGAACATTGTACGAGTTGACCATGCAAACCCTAGATCATGACTCTCAACTATTTGAAAATGGTATAAACGAAGATTTGTTTGCTAAAACACATGGTATCATTTTACTGGATTTGTCAGGTACACAGGATATGAGTATAGTACGTATGGGGAGTGTGCGTTTAGAGTGTACATTTGCAGACCCATTGGCTGAGAGTATTGCCCTAATCTCACTAAACCAATATGAAACCTTTTGGGAAATCACTCCCGAAGGCAGTGTTCTACTAGACTTAGTACCATGAACACCAGTCAAATAATAAGTGTATTCAATTTGGATCTATATATGTCCCAGTAAAAATATTAACGTCTAACATTATTCTATTTTGAGAAGATTCAATGCGTTAACAACTTTGTAATAATTTTTAAGAGTAGTTTATCAACTGAGTTGACAAGCTATTGGTTGTGCATCATTTAAACACTGACGACGATTTAATTTTTTGATGCTCTAGGTCTACCCTATACATTCTACCCACCCCACATCAGAAACTATATTGAGAGCAGTGGGAAAACTATTATTCAAAATCGGAAGAGGTTGCAGGATCTAACGACTAAAAGCTGTGGCTTCCATGCGCTACTATATTTTGTGTTCCGTTGTTCGCGACTATACTTACAAGCAGTTTTTCCAAATCTATGTTGACAATCCACGTCTGAACGATTTTATAGTGGAATATATCCTCTCAGACCTATACAGTATTGGTTTCAGTGCCCTAAGAGTAAAGTGCTTAAAAAATTTATGTGAATTTGTTTATTAATAAAATGTATATATATATATACAACAATGTCTTTAAATCTTCACTTTTAGATTTCTTCATCTTCGATGTATAGGCAACTGTCGTGAACCACTAATGCCGATAAATCATTTGGATTCACTGTATATAGATCTTGATTGACTGCAAAGTCAGGGTCACATTTTCTACAGTACAATGTAACTTCACTCTTGTCATATCTCTTTGTATAGTCAATTATACTATTTGAATTAATATTATGAAATTCACGAGTTTCAATCTGTCTATTTGAAGAAATATCACAAACAGTGTTTTCAAATGGTGAATCACATTCGGTCACAGCCAAATAAAAATCACTTGGTTTATAGTCATAGTAGGCAGTGTCCTCACATTGATGACGTAGAAACCAGATTGTCTTGTTACCCCAACAGTTGAATCGTAGACCAGTTTCCTCTTCCCAAGAATAATTTAAATCCACGACGATACCAATCTCGTAGAAATAAACTAAAATCACGTTTGGGATTCTTTCCAATCATAGCGGGGTAAGTATTCTCCCACTGATCACATTTATCATGGTGACAGTTGGAGCACAGGTGCCCTCTAGGGTGAGAGTCACACACCTCCTCAAGACATGAATTACATCCTTTAATTTGCAGTGCATAGCCTCTATGTAATTTACAAGGATTACATAATTTACACTTTTCACTATAGTCATCAATAATTGTACAAGTCTCACATTGATTCCAACTGCCAAGAGTGTACATGCACATTGGACATATATAGAAAATTTTTAGGTTTCCGATGTCAACTCACTCACAACTAAAACGAAACTGATCCTCTTCGTTCGATAAATTCAACGAGAGGGAAATGTGGGAGAGAGGAGTAACTCTGTAACATTACCTCTTTCGAATGATGGGGGAGCCATCTACATTGAATCCATTGGCAATGTTTTCAAAAGTATATCCACACTTTGATTCTGTCTTTTTCCAATTAATATATCAATAAATTGACTATAAGCATTTGAATCACATTTTAAAAGCTTCATAAAATAGTCCAATTGAGGGGAATCAATCCTCAGTGTATTTTCAAGTTTTTCGCGACAAGAGAAAATATCCTGCGTTGAAGAGATAACTCAAGAAAATCATCATCCAAAATCAAATGTTTTTCCATAAACACTAGATTTGATCTAATTCTCTCTTTCTCAAATTTATTCATTTTTCAATCCTTTCACTCTGACTGCTGACTCTAGACTGTCCCTGATTCGTTAGGCCTAGCCAGAAAAGCATGTACAATTAGTGATAGAGTTTATTGTCTTCAATATGTTTCACTAATGCACTTAAAGCACATTGAAGTCTATTCACATGTGCTATATTAACTTTTGCAGCGAAACATAATTGATCTTCCATTTTAATTTTGCTCAAGGATATCATATATCTTGCATATACTGCATCCCATTCCAGACAAAGCCGCGATCCTTTCGTAATTTCCACCGCAATGTTTGGTGCTCTTGTATCATTATCATCAATCCCACTATCAACTTCTAATAGTGTAAACATTCCACTCATCGCCAATCAACACAAATATATATCCAAATGAGTAAAGTCAAACTGTTTTTCTTCTCACTCCTTTGAATTCTATTCACAGACTAATAAAACTATAGCAAAAAACCCTTTCCTTATATTCCCTCCGTCGCTAATATGTAAGCAGCCCTCTGATTGGCTGAGAAGGAGGATGTATCCGGCTCACTGATTGGCTGAGAAGGAAACACGTGAACCAACTGTTTCCGGGAAAGTCATAACATTTTGGCTCGAGAGCAACAACAACAAATACTATTTCTTGACACCATGACATTCGCCTCGAGCATGTACATGACCAAAACAACAACAAATACTATTTCTGGATCATAACATTCGCTGAGAGCGTGCACTTACAACAACAACAAATACTATTTCTGGACACCATGACATTCGCGATCGATTACGCAATCAATTTCTCGGAAATTCACTTCCCCCTCGAGCCCCAGATCAATAACATTGTTCCCGTTAGAATTCAATGCGCATGTACAACCTTCGCCCCGGAGTTATTACACATAGAAACATCAAATAAATTGACCTTGGAAAAAGAGGTCATTGACCCCATTACGTAATCTTTCTCCCTAGGGAGGCTATGCCCTTATTTGGACCATAAACCACGTGGGGATCGTGGGAGTTTTAAAAAAAGTGTCCGGATCGGGATTCGAAGGGGTGGTGTAATCGTCGGACCTCCTGACCCCTCTCTACTCACAAAACACACACGAACAAAAAACACACACAAACAAAAACACGCAAAAACACACAAACACAAAAACACCTGAACTCAAACACAGACGCAAAAAACCAAAAAAAATTCAATTTCAAATAGTGAAATTCAATAGCAGATCTTCACAGACTATATTTTCAAATAAACTACCCTGTTATTATTTTTATATACAGTAGTGTAAGCATGGCTGTTCTGCCTTTTGCAAAACTTGCTGTAGTATATTTTTTCCAGGGGCCATTTGTGGGAAAATTAAAACCCAAATAACTTGCTTCTTTTACTATTCAGATTTCTTTCTCTTTAAAACAAAAATTATGAACCTTTTCATTCAGACTTTATTGTTTACTAAAAACCATGATTTCTGTTAATAATGCCAATCCTTCATTACCGTGCCAAGACCTTGGGGACAGACGTGTCTAAAAAGTGTCAGGGAAGAGTCCAGTGCCCCATTCTATCCTTTTAAGACACAAATAAATCCTAGAAGGATATAAAATGCAAAGCAAAAGGTCTCATTTTCTGACAAAAACATCAATTTTTTATATCTTTGTCCCTTGGGATTTTTTAAGCCATGTCTGGGACTCTAGTAGAACTTTTTTAAGAGTAAGCAAGATAAGTTTTGTTGCTAAGGCAAACAGAAATATTGCAATAAAATTTTGACTCTTAACAAATATTAAATAAAAAAAACAAGTTTTTTTTAACTGAAAGTAAGGAACGACTTTAAAACTTAAAACAAACTGAAGTTAATCCGTATATGAGAGAGGATGCCCCTTCCTCAATGCCTCGCTCTTTACGCTAAAGTTTTTTATTGTTAAAAAAAAAGAGTTGTGAGAAAGTCAAACTTTAGCGTAAAGAGCGGGGCGATAAGGAGGGGACAGCCCCTTTCATATACGGAATAATTTCTGTTCGTTTTAAGTTTTAAAGTCGTTCCTTACTTTCAGTTAAAAAAAACTTTTTTTTATTTAATTTTTGAACATTTTTGAATTAATGCAGGTTTTGATTTTGGCTCACCGTACATGAATAATTAAAACAAAATTTGAATATTAATTTTACTATTATTTGGTTAAATGGATTTGTCGAAAGTTATTTAATTTTATTTACGAATATTAGTAATAAATATACGTAACTTAAGAATTAACTTACGTAACGAACTTCTATATTAATATATTTTTAATACGTATATTAGGGGGCTCACCCCCTAGTCAATACCTCGCTCTTTAAGCTAAAGTTCTAATTTTGTTCCATTTCTTTAAAAATTAACCCTTAATCACAAAGGCCGTTATTTAGAATAAATAGCTCTTATGAAAGTACTAAAAAATCTTTGGCTTAAAGAGCGAGGTATTGACTAGAGGGTGAACCCAATAATACACGTAATATTTTCTCTTCGTTTTAAGTTTTGATGCTACTCCTTATTTTCAGTTGGAAAACTTGTTTTTTTTTATATTTAATTTCTGATCTTTTTTTAAATAATGCAGGGACGTCCGGCGCCCCCTTCATAGCAATGTCCCTTCCCCCATGAAAACTTCCGTCATGTAAATATCTTCCAACATAACCCCCAATCAATCCACCTCCCAATTACCAGAAAAAATCCCACCAGAAAACGTCTATATACTTCCAACTAGCCAAAAATATAAGATAACATTTGGTGAAGTTCATTACTTTAAGCCCTCCTCCCGTGGACCTTGGGGGATTAAGTCATCCTAAAGGACATAGTTATCATATTTTCAACCATGCTGAACAAAATGGCTATCTCAAGATTTTGATCAGGTGACTTTGGGAGAAAAATGAGCGTTGGAGGGGGCCTAGTTGCCCTTCATTTTTCTTGGTCACTTAGAAAGGGCACTAGAACTTTTAACTTCCGTTCCAATGAGTCCTCCCACGATATTCTAGGACCAGTGGATTGATACGATCACCCTAGGAAAAAAAAACAAAAAAAAAACAACAAATAAACAAGCATTCGTGATCTTTATTCTGGCAAAAAATACAAAATTCCACATTTTTGTAGATAGGAGCTTGAAACCTCTACAGTAGGGTTCTCTGATACGCTGAATATGATGGTGTGATTTTTATTAAGATTCTATAAATTTTAGGGGGTCTTTCCCCCTTTTTTCGAAAATGAGCCAAATTTTCTCAGGCGCGTAACTTTTGATGGGTAGAACTAAACTTGATGAAAGTTATATATTTGAATTCAGCATTGAAATTTGATTCTTTTGATGTATCTATTGGTATCATAAACGCGTTTTCTAGAGTTTCGGTTACCATTGAGTCGGGTCGCTCCTTACTTACAGTTCGTTACCACGAACTGTTTGATTACAGTGTTTATTGGAAGTTGCAGAGTACTTTTATTTATATAATCACTTAACAAATTTAATTTATAAGGAATAATTTAGTATTTGATCTTTCTCTAGGTCTATCCTATGTTTGAACACACATGAATAAAAACTTTGTGTAGGGGAGGGGCAGAATTTCCTTTCATGAGGATTTTTTTCTCCCTTCTGAAGAAGCTAAAAAATCTTAAATCAATGTTTATGTTCGATATCCCAACCCATCATTTGTATACAATTCTGACAAAGTTATTCCAGCTATACCCCTCACAGAGACCATCTGTCTTGGTTTTACTCCATTTAGCAAATGACTCAATTTTCATACATTTCTACCAAGTTGTGGTTAACATTGGGAGGTTTATTTTACACAGGGTTGTGAGCTGTGAAATGTAGAGGTTAATGATGTTCATAGTTTTTTCTTACCCTCATGTTCTATCTGTTCTATTACCTTAGAACATTCATTTTGTTAAGGGTCATATCTAGGATTTTTTCAGGGGAGGGGGTATGATTATTTTGTTTTTTTAGGGGGGGGGGGGTTTACAAAAATACTTAACAAAACACATCAAAATTTGTTTATATACGTTTTTGTAGCTTATTACAAGTAGAATTGAACCTTTGGCCAAGGGAGGGGGCCAAAGCATGATAACACCTCCACTTTGGATGTTTTGTTTGAGGGGGATGGCAAAAAGACTTTACAAAACGCATCAAAATTTATTTATTTGCATTTCTTATCTTTTTTGTTAGTAGAAATTAACCTTTGGGCAAGGGGACGGGGGTTTGGGAGTTGAAACCTGGTAAACTCTTCACTCTCGATACATCCATAAGCTTTTATTTGGCAGAGCATCCATATTTTTTGTGTATTGTGTTTTTGCTTTGAAATTACTTCAAGTATATATCTGTTAATTGCATTCAGTAAAGCGCGAATGACACTCGCGCTATAATTGAGGTGCAAGCAGGACAACTTTCCAGTTCATATATCTAGTAATTTTTGTTCTTTTTGTGTTTGAGTTGAATATCAGCTGTATTTTTGGTACATGATAAGTTCATAATTGGTTTGTTGTTTTAGTAGGCCTAATATATTTTTCTTTTAACTTCAACATCTGTTTTTTTTTTTACTATAATTGGGGTACAAGGGGGACGACTTCCACGTTCATATATCTAGTAATTTCTGTTCAATTCGAGTTTGAGCTGAATATAAGTTTTATTTTTGGTTTGTTTTAAGTTTATTTTTGGTTTTAGTTTCTGCTGAGTCTAATATCTGTTTCTTTCAACTTTCAGTCCATTATTTGTTGTTATTTCTCTTAGTTATTTTTGTTGCTCTGCTTCAGAAAAAGCTTTGCTCTCTCTTTTTGTTAAAAAAAAGTCGTTTATTTAGAGACTAAAAAAGAGAGACAATGGCACTTTGCTGTGGCGTGATCTTCTTTATTACTTGAAAAGGGCTCTAAAACTGAAACTTTTATTTGAATTACTCCTCTCAATAACTTTTTATTTAATGTTTTTCACAAAATTATTTTAATTGAGTTAGTTTTTGTATGTATTAATGGTGAGAATGGTAAGTAATTCACAGTATTGGAGAAGACAGGAGGGATTTTCCCCCTCCTATACATCTTTGCCCACCTAGATTTTGAAAAATACTTCTTTTTCGTATATTCATTATAATAAAATCTATTTTTGGTATTTTCGTTGACAAAAATAAATAAAAAAGAGAAAACAAAGTACCGCCCCAGATTTTGAAGAAAGTCTTTTGCCTTTCTCCTATAATTTTGGGAATTGACGCCCTTCTAATAGATGGTAATAACATTAGCAAATAAGGTTGATTAGAAGTTAAAATGTGGTAGTAAAACAGTGGTAAAAGTAGTTCTATCGGGTCTACATTTGCTAAGATTTTGGAACTCAGTATTGCAGCATTCAATTCAAGTATGCTACAAACAACTTCAGAAGGCCAACTTAATTGAAAATCAAACATTATTGCATTAATAAATTTTAACGTTTGCTGATAAGATTTCTATTGTGAACTATGCCTTATTTGCGTAATATTTACTTCGTCTGTTTTGAGTATGGTGTTCTTTATTGCAATATTAGCCTCGGAGCTTTTCTTTCAAGACTCTGATTATCAAGACAGTTTAACCTGGCATCGTTTGTGAAAATTGTACTTAATGTGTTTTGAGTTAGTCTTTGTATGTCAATATTAGCCTAGAACTTGAAATCAAAACTGCAATTTCAATGGCTTCTAAAACTACTACTACTACTAACAACTCACTGTATCATTAAGCTGCCTGAGGCTTGATACCAAATATGTACTTTGGGGGTTCTGATTTCAGTAATCTGAGGCTTCTAATAATTAATATTTAAGTATTTTGGACCCCCTCCTATGCAATCTCTGATTGGTCGTTGCCTAAGTAAAGAACGATGTTGGCACAATGCATTATTTATTTATTTTTCTCCAGACCCGGGCACATCGTAACGAAGTAGTTGTCGTAGAAAATTCGAAAAGGACTCATTCAATTGGAAATTGGAGTGGCTAGTGCCCTTTTTAATAGTCGGAAGTGATTGGAGGGCAACTAACCCCCCCCCCTCCCACACGGATATCAATCCCCCATAACACATCCAATCAAAATTTTGAGATAGCCATTTTGTTCAGCTTAGTTGATTTCCAGATAGAAAATATGTTTTGAGGAGGATACTCCCCCACAACGCTCAGGGAAAGGGTTTTCAGTTGTGCCCCGAGGGCATATAAGAACGATGTTGTCACAATGTATTATTTATTAATTTTTTCCTTTAGAGCAGGGCACTTCGTATCGAAGAAGTTGTCGTAGAAACTTCGAAAAGGGCTCATTCAATTGGAAATTGAAATGGATAGTGCCTTTTTTAATAGTCGAAAGTGATTGGAAGGCAACTAACACCCCTTCCACGCCCACCATTTCCCGAAACGCATCCAATCAAAATTTTGAGATAGCCATTGTGTTCAGCGTAGTTGATTTCCAGATATAAATTATGTTTTTAAGGAGGACACCCCCCCCCCAGCCGTCAGGGCAAGGGGTGTAAGTTATGCCCTGGGGGCATATAAAGTTTTTATTGAAAGTGTTGTCGTAGAAACTTCAAAAGGGTGCATTCAATTGGAAATTGAAAGGGCTAGTGCCTTTTTTAATAGTTGAAAGTGATTGGATAGCGACTAATGCCCCTCTCAAGCCCAGCATTTTTCCCAAACACATCGAATCGAAATTTTGAGATATCCATTTTGTTCAATGTAGTTGAAAGCTCTGGAAATTAGGTCTTTTAGGATGATAACCTCCTCAGTACAAGGGTTTTAATTTATGCCCTGGGGGCATATAAAGCTTTTTATTGAAAGTGTTGTCGTAGAAACTTCAAAAGGGCTCATTCAATTGGAAATTGAAAGGGCTAGTGCCTTTTTTAATAGTTGAAAGTGATTCGATAGCGACTAACACCCCTCGCACGCCCACCATTTTCCCAAACACATCCATTCAAAATTTGGAGATAGCCGTTTTGTTCAGCGTAGTTGATTTCCAGATATAAATTATGTTTTTGAGGAGGACCCTCCCCCCCCCCTAACCTTCAGGGCAAGGGTTGTAAGTTATGCCCTGGGGACATATAAAGTTTTATTGAAAGTGTTGTCGTAGAAACTTCAAAAGGGCGCATTCAATTGGAAATTGAAAGGGCTAGTGCCTTTTTTAGTAATTGAAAGTAATTGGATAGTGACTAACGCCCCTCTCAACATTTTCCCAAACACATCCAATCAAAATTTTGAGATATCCATTTTGTTCAATGTAGTTGAAAGCTATGGAAATTAAGTCTATTAGGATGATAACCTCCTCAGTGAAAGGGTTTTAAGTTATGCCCTGGGGGCATATAAAGTTTTTTATTGAAAGTGTTATCGTAGAAACTTCAAAAGGGCTCATTCAATTGGAAATTGAAAGGGCTAGTGCCTCTTTTAATACTTGAAAGTGATTGGATAGCGACTAACACCCCTCGCACGCACACCATTTTCCCAAACACATCCAATCAAAATTTTGAGTTATCCATTTTGTTCACCGTAGTTGAAACGTCTGGAAATTATGTCTTTTAGGATGATAACCCCCTCAGAGCCCTCAGTGCAAGGGTTGTAAGTTATGCCCTGGGGGCATATGAGGTTTATATACAAATTTGTTGTATAAATCATAGGCAGCGCGAACACGCTGCCTAAGTGAAGAACGATGTTGACACAATGTATTTTTTTTTCATACCAGGGCACTTTGTATCGAAGGAGTTGTCGTAGAAACTTCAAAAAGGGATCATTCGATTGGAAATTGGAGTGATTAGTGCCCTTTTTAATAGTCAAAAGTGATTGGAGAGTGACTAGCCCCACGCCCATCATTCCCCCAAACACATCCAATCAAAATTTTGAGATAGCCATTTTGTTCAGCGTAGTTGATTTCCAGATAGAAAATATGTTTTTGAGGACATTCTCCCACAACCCTCAGGGCCAGGGTTATAAGTTATGTCCTGGGGGCATATAAGAACGATGTTGGCACAATGTATCATTTATTAATTTTTTACTTTAGAGCAGGGCACCTCGTATCCAAGAATGTATCATTTAAATTTTAAAAAGGGCTCACTCATTCGTATCTTGGAGTGTCTTGGCCCCTTTTTAATAGGCGAAAATGATTGCAAGGAATCTAACACCCCGTACACACCCATCTTGTCCCGAAACACAACCAAACAAAACTTTGAGATTGCAATTTCATTCAGTGTAGTTGGTTTTCAGATAGAAATTATGTTTTTGAGGAGGACAGTCCCCCACAGTCCTTAGGGCAAGGGTTGTAAGTTATACCCTGGGGGCATGTAAGGTTATTTTTTATAGAAGGCGTTGCTCTAGAAACTTCAAAAAAGGCTCATTCGATTGGAAATTCAAAGGGCTAGTCCCTTTTTAATAATCGAAATTGATTAGAGGGCAACTAACCTGCCTCTCACGCCCATCTTTTCCCCAAACACATCTAATCAAAATTTTGAGATAGCCATTTTGTTCAGCGTAGTTGATTTCCAGATAGAAAATATGTTTTTGACGAGGACACTACCCCACAACCCTCGGGGCAAAGGTTTTAAGTTATGCCCTGAGGGCATATACGAACGATGTTGGCACAACGAATTATTTATTTTTCTTTTCCTTTAGAGCAGGGCACTTTGAATCGAAGAAGTTGTCGTAGAAACTTCGAAAAGGGCTCATTCAATTGGAAAATTGGAGTGGCTTGTGCCCTTTTTGATAGTCGAAAGTGATTGGAAGGCGACTAACACCCCTTTCACGCCCACTACTTCCCGACACACATCCAATCAAAATTTTAAGATAGTCATTTGGTTCAGCGTAGTTGATTACCAGATAGAAATTATGTTTTTGAGGAGGACACTCCCCCACAGCCCTCAGGGCAAGGATTGTAAATTATGCCCTGGGGACATACAAGGTTTTTACAGAAAGGGTTGTCATAGAAGATTCAAAAATGGCCTATTTAAATGAAAATTGGAATGATTAGTGCCCTTTTTACTAATTAAAAGGGTTGGGAAAGAGCCTAACACCTCTCGCGCGTTAATTGCTCCCTCAACCTTAACCAATAAAAATAATGCGATAACATGCTTGTCCCGCACAGCTCAACACACTAAGACCAACATCTCTGAGCAGGACATTGTTTTATTGCTTTAAAAATAGAATTGTGAGAAAGACTCAGCGTAAAGAGCGAGGCGTTGAGGTGGGGACAGCCCCTTTCATATACGGAATAATGTAGTTCTTGCACTTTAGTTCTTGCATATTTTCTCCTTTTCAAATTAAGTGTTTTTACGAAAGGTTTAAAACCCCTATTCCTTGTGCAAGAAAACTATCGAACTGTCTTTTGGTTTTAAGCACTGTTATTCCACGGGGTATGAGATTGACCCTCATGTGTAGACCTGTATGAACCGTGAAAATTACTTTACCTGTGCTGTTATTTTTCATTTCACTTGAGAAATTGGTTTAAGTGACTGAATTACTAGGTAAATCTTCGACGAAGCACTATTTTCTCTCAAATAAAACTATAAAATTACTCTCTTAGGTTTTGGGCACCATGTTCTGTTTTCTAGGGAGTTCTAATGGGGCAGAGTTCCGTTGTTCTAAATTGAATTGAAAAGCATCTTAGATTCGTTTCTAGCTTCACAATCTTTCTTTTTCGTATAGATCCGAATCCTCAGAATCCTATTTTACAAATCAGGTGCTACGATATATATATATATATATATATATATATATATATATATATATATATATATATATATATATATATATATATATATATATATATATATATATATATATATATATATATATATATATATATATATATATATCGAACGCTCCCGATGGCCCGACAGGGTACGAAATTTGGAAATCCTCAGGTCCTTAAAACTCCCACCCCTGTCCGAGCAGCTTGAGTCTTGCTCACTGCGTTGGTATGGTCATCTGCTCCGTCTGCCTGCCCAAACACCCGCCCGGCTCATCTTCGATTTCGACCCAGCTGCAAACGGCTGGAGGCGTCCTAGGGGAAGACCCCGCACCAGATGGGCGGACGTCATCCGTGATCGGCTCGCCTCCAGAAATATCAACCCGGCTGAAGCGACAACCCTCGCCCTGAACCAACCACTCTGGAGAAGACTGACGGCGCTGACAACTGGCTCCCTCTACGCTGGCGACGCTGCCGAGCAAGAGCTTTAAGTAAGTAAGTAAGTAATATATATATATATATATATATATATATATATATATATATATATATATATATATATATATATATATATATATATATACATATACTGATATTTAGTCTAGATTTGAGAAACAAATTTTGCCCCCTCCCCCTTCCTATAGTCTCATGAATGGACGCTCCTGGTTTGTGTTGACTTGGATAAGATTTATTGCCAAGAAAATGACTTATCTTAAGTCAAGGTAGGCTTCTAAAGATCATGTACTTAAGGGAAGGAAATACCCTACCTTTGTCGTCTAAAGATCATTGCTTAAGGGAAGGGGTAACAATTTTGTAAAAAAATAGCCTACCTTTGCCGTCTAAAGACGATGTGCTTAAATTTTTGTTTTTAATTTTTAATTAAATTTTAAATGCTTTAAATTTTTAAATTTCGTTTAAATTTAAATTTCTTTATTCATTTATATTGGTACCTGTTGTATGTTTTTTTGCTAAGATCGTTCATTTATTCTTTAATACTAATTTCTGGTGTTTTTGAGTTTGAATTATTGTAAGTTTCTATTTCATCGGATTTTAAGTTTAATAGCCTATGGCCTTTACATTTCTTCAGAAGACTTCTTTTTCGGACAGACTCTTTTTAATTAATTTTTGTTCGTTTTTGATTGCCAGAGTTTCAAATTTTCAAAATTCTCTATTTCAAAATAACTTTTTATTTCAATATAAAATAACATTTTTGGCAAAAACTAATAAAATTAAACGGAAAATTTGATGTATACTGATATTAATTGCTGAAAGCTCACCAGCTCAAGGTTTTGTTTCACCAAGGGTCGAATTTACAGCATTGACGCTTCAGATCCAAGCGTTTTTGTCGCTCCGTTTTTGCAAGATATTCGGGGAAATCCCCAAAACTTCAGAAATAGTGAAAGCCGCAGGGTCTAGTGAGCCAATTAGGAAATATTGGTCGGGTTTCACTGCAATCTTCCTTTTATTTTCAATGTTGTACTAAGTACAAAAGAGAATATTTGTAATGTAATTCGCTTTAGTAAAGCGCCAAATACACAGTTGGCCTTGCGCTTTTACTGTTAGGAAAACGGGCAGTAGCCATACCCTTGTTCGTAGTAAAGAAGTTTTGGAAAGTTAGTAAAATTAAACTGAATTTCCATGATTTTTGGAATATAATATCGCTAAAATTTGAACAGGTATCCGAGTAACAAAGGATCATATAAAACCAAAATAAAAAGAAAATTTTGTGTTGTACCAACAATTTCCAAATGTACCGAATTGTATTAGGACCACTAAATTGTACTGAAAACGGTACAACCGTGGCTATCTTTACCCCTGCAGAAAAAGACTCACCACCGGTAGAAAAGTGTTACACCGTAGGTTGTAGCTTCAAACTGTTACCAGTACCATAAGCAGCACAATCACATTTACTGAATGTCGAGCGACGTGTCACCTGCATAATTTTATATATATATATATATATATATATATATATATATATATATATATATATATATATATATATATATATATATATATATATATATATATATATATATATATATATATATATATATATATATATATATATGTAATTTTTGCTGCATCGAGTAAAATAGACGATCATATGAAATTGGAGGAGAGCTTATTTAATTGCAATTTCTTAGATCCACTACCCTTTTCTTTTCAAGATTCCCTAAAGTTGCTAAAGTAGAATTTTACCAAATTTTGCATTAAATCCCCTTACCTTAATCCGTTTGCACTGTCTTCTTTAAGATGCTGAGTATCTTAAACCACAAATCAAAGAACCATTACGAAAACCGAAGGTATCCAGTGGAAAAGATATGTATTGTTTTTTGTAATGTTTTTTTTTTCAAGTCTTTTTACTACAGTGTCTTGTACTCTAGTTTCATCTTCGAATTCATCTTCGATGAATGAGACTATTTCATCGGCTCATTATTTGACTTTCCGAGAATTTGTGTACGACTGTTGGTTTATTGGGGTGTACCTTGGATTATAGGTTATGTTCGTCATTTCTGAAACAGTTCTAATGAACTTAACGGAAGATGAGTATAACAAATTTCAACCCGAAAATTGCATTCAGAAGCTATTAAGATGGGGGTATAAAACAGGTCCGTGGTTCGGGAAACTTTTTACATGCCACTATGATGGTGTGGAAAGTCGTACTAATCACATTAGGAGCTATTTTCCTGGATGACCAGCTTGACAAAATCGGCCTGTCCAACTATTTAGTTGCTGTAGTTTGGTGTTCCTCACAAGTTTGTATAGGGGATGTTTTACCGCTACTCATTACATTTGGTGTCGAAAAATACTCCCGTAGCAAGTTTGCTGTAACTAGTAGTTGTTTCCTAATTATCGTGTTTTTTTTTATATCAGTTCATTTCTCGTTTGCTCGTTTATCAAAGGTTTATTGAATGTAATCCAGGGTATACATACACTGGAGACATCCAATGGAATCCACTACGTTCTACACAAAAAATACTTATGTGTTTCTAATGGGGATGAAATGGTTAGACGAGCCTGCGCACCACGATTCAAAATATAAAACAGCTTCTGCTTCTCAACAGCGCCTGGAAAAGAAATACAGCTTAGGACACGGTGAAAAGTCACAAACTAGCCCTACAATTAATAATAAATATCAGTGAGAGAGTTAAACATCAGTTTGATTCAGAAATCTGAATTTTCCTCATATAAAACCAGAAAGTAAATAAACAATACGTTGGTGACATCGAAGTTAAGTTTCCGAAATATAGTCACATTTGAATAAAATGAACGAATCATTTAAGTATCAGCAATATGATTTACTTTCCATTTATAACTAAGAGCATTTCAAAGAAAATAGAATTGTGATTTAGTTTATAGGGAGAAGAGGTTAAAACTAGAAGAAAATGCAATAGATAAAACCAATGAGGTGTTATTGACGGATCACCCTTCTTCATTACCTTGGGTCCATGTCATAGCGCCGCATGTACAACAGTTCGGTCACCCATCACAGTCCCTGCATCACATCGAAAACTTTAACCATACTTGGCACGCAACCCCTGGTGTATGTACTTCCTGAAAGTCGCAGAACCCTTGGATGCTAAGAGGAAGAATTTCCTCTCGGAACCGAGAGGTGCAGTCCGATCTTTTCCAATCCATGATCGGAGTATTATTCACGACTATAACGCTTTTAATAGACTATTTGTATTTTCAGCCTTCAGACCTGATCACAATCCTTGATTGTTGACATCTGGCATTTATGCCGCATATTTGGGTCTTCTAATCTTCGGTAACAAAATCAAACAGTTCGTGGTAACGAACTGTAAGTAAGGAGCGACCCGGCTCAATGGTAACCGAAACTCTAAAAAACGGGATTTTGATACCAATAGATACATTAAAAGAATCAGATTTTAATGCTTATTTCAAATATATAAGTTTCATCAAGTTTAATTCTACCCATCAAAAGTTTCGTGCCTGAGAAAATTTGGCTGATTTTCGAAAAAAGGGGGAAAGACCCCCTAAAAGTTATAGAACCTTAATGAAAATCACACCATCATATTCAGCGTATCAGAGAGCCCTACTGTAGAGGTTTCAAGCTCCTATCTACAAAAATGTGCAATTTTCTATTTTTTGCCAGAAGAAAGATCACGGATGCGTGTTTATTTGTTTGTTTGTTTGTTTTTTTTTTTGTTTTTTTTCCCCAGGGGTGATCGCATCTAACCAGTGCTTCTAGAATATCGTGAGAGGGCTCATTCGAACGTAAATTAAAAGTTTCAGTTCCATTTTTAAGTGACCAAAAAAAATGTAGGTTAATTAGGCCCCCTCCCACGCTAATTTTTTTCGAAAAGTCATCTGATCAAAATTTTGAGATAGCCATCTTCTTCAACATTGTCAAAAATATGATAAAAATGTCTTTTTGGATGACTTGATCCCCCAAAGTCCCCAGGGGGAGGGCTGAAAGTTATGAACTTTACTCAATGGTAACATAGATTATTGGGTCTTGGGACGAATACAGACTTTTTCAGAGGAGATGTTTTCGGGTAGGTGGGGGACGGAGAGGGTGGGGGCTATATGGAAGGATCTTTCCCTGACGGAAGTTTTCATGGGGGAAGGGACATTGCTATGAAGGGGGCGCATGATTTCCCAGCATTATTAAAGAAAAAGATCAGGAATTAAATAAAAAAAAAACAAGTTTTTCAACTGGTCAACTGATTGTGATTAAGAGGTCATTTTTAAAGAACTGGAAAAAAAAATTCGAACTATAGTTTAAAGAGCAGGGTATTGACTAGGGGGCGAACCCCCTAATATACGTGTTAAAAATTTATGAATATAGAAGTTCGTTACGTAAGTTAATTCTAAGTTACGTATATTTATTACTAATAAAAACGTTCGTAAATAAAATTAAACAAGTTTCGAGAAAGCCATTTAACCAAATATAATATGCAAATTTTGTTTTAATTATTCATGTACGGTGAGCCAAAATCAAAACCTGCATTAATTCGAAAACGTACAAAAATTAAATAAAAAAAACAAGTTTTTTTAACTTAAAATAAGGAACGACGTTAAAACTTAAAACGAACAGAAATTATTCCGTATATGAAAGGGGCTGTCCCCTCTTCAACGTCTCGCTCTTTACGCTAAAGTTTGACTTTCTCACAACTCTATTTTTTTAAACAATAAAAAAACTTTAACGTAAAGAGCGAGGCGTTGAGGAGGCGGCAGCCTCCTTCATATACGGAATAATTTCTGTTCGTTTTAAGTTTTAATGTCGTTCCTTACTTTCAGTTAAAAAAACTTGTTTTTTTTATTTAATAAAGGTAAAGAAAGACAGATAATGCAGCATTGGACTTTAAGTCCCTACTAGCGGTGCCGTTCTCTGCTTCATGGTAAGGGTTTGAAATTGTTTGAAAAATGATTATCAGAAAATTACAACTTAAATATTGTAATAAAATTTTTACTACGACACTAAGAAAAATACATGATTTAAAGGCCTATTAATAAATATATTTGCACCATCTCAGGCACTCAATAGCCTTAAAAAAAGAAAAGAAAAATTATATCGTCAACTTGGTTGTCACTACAAAATGAGACATTTTACAACATTTCACAGAAGTTAATCCCATTCATATCCCTGGAAAATCTTTTTTATTGTTTTCATTGGTTCATTGAAACCTAAAGGAGCAGGTAAGTTTCACACAGATATTCAGAGGGCCTTTTTGTTTATTAAAATAGTTTAGTTGGTGAAGGTTTCTTTTCATAGAAAAAATGCTACTGTTATTTCTAAATCTGCCATTTTGCACATAGAATTTACACAAGTTTATCAACCGAAAATGTATGGAGATACTTGTAAAAGAAGGATATTTGTAAATTTTCTAGACGATATAAAAACAGAACAATTACCTAAATACATACTACACATTGTATGACTTCGTTTCAATCGAGAATCAGACTCATTACTTAGGCAGAAATTCTTAAAAGGCCCATTCACAATCAGATTTTACTGCTGCTGAGATTAAACTAGCAATAACTTGAGCCAATCAGGTCTTCCCAGAAATTTTCTTATTGGTTGATATCTTCTGTGAAAAAAATCTGATTGGGTACATCTCAGTATTAGTAAAATCTCAATGTGAATGGGTCTTAATGTTCTTTGATCTCAAACCATGGACTATGAACTAGATTATCAGATAAATAGTAGTAAAAACAATAAATCAGCTTCAGTCCCTAATGATTGTGAACGCACATACGAAGAGATCCCCTAAGAATTTAGTGAATGGACCTCCCCATAAGAGAACTAGAAAATAATGCCCAATAAATTCACTAACAGAATTCGGACCTTCTTGGGAGATTTAAAAGGTTATGTATTAATAAATAGAAGTTACGCAACAGATGTTCGCAACATCCGCAACAAAAATCTTGGTAAGATTTTTTAAAATCTTACCATTTTATTTGTCATATTTATAAATTTAACACTCTGATCACGTTTATATAACCACTCTGATGTTGTTAGGTATAATCTATAAAACAGAATAGATACAAATGCTCAGAATAGTCATAAAAGTACATCTCTACACTTCACAGCTGAAAATGGCACCTTGATGTTTGTGATCAACTTATCTCAGCTGGAGGTCAAATCGATGCTATGAAAAGTAAATATCTGACACCGCTGTAAAAAAGAAAAAAAATTTAAACTGAAAGTAAGGAGCGACACTAAAACTTAAAGCGAACATAAATTATTCCGTATATGAAAGGGGCTGTCCCCTACTCAACACCTCGCTCTTTACGGTAGTTTTTTATCGTTTAAAAAAATAAAGTTGTGAGACAGTCAAACTTTAACGTAAAGAGCGAGGCGTTGAGGAGGGGACAGCCCCTTTCACATACGGAATAACTTCTGTTCGTTTTAAGTTTTAACGTCGGTCCTTACTTTCAGTTAAAAAAACTTGTTTTTTTTTATATTTAATTTCTGAATGTTTTTGAATTAATTTTGATTTTGGATCACCGTACATGAATAATTAAAACGCAATTTGCATATTAATTTTACCTTTTTTTGCTAAATGGCTTTCTCGAAATCTTGTTCTGACGTAACTTGCGAATTAACTTACGTAGCGAACTTCTATATTCGTATATTTTTATTAGGTATATTAGGGGGTTCGTCCCTTAGTCAATATCTTGTTCTTTATGATGCAGTTCAAATTTTGTTCCAATTCTTTGAGAATGACCCCCTTAATCACAAAGGCCGTTAAGTAGAATAAATAGCTTTGATGAAAGTACAAAAAAAAACTTTAGCGTAAAGAGCGAGGTAATGAATAGGGGGCGAACCCAATCATACACGTAATAATTTCTGTTCGTTTAAATCTTGATGTTGCTCCTTACTTTCAGTTGAAAAAATTGTTTTTTTTTTATTATTTAATTTCTGATCGTTTTTTTAAATAATTCTGGGAAATCCGACGCCCCCTTCATAGCAGTGTCCCTTCTCCAATGAAAACTTCCTCCATGGAAAGATCCTCCCATGTAGCCCCCTCCTCCAAGCTCCCCCCTCTCCCACCAAAAAATCCCTCCTGAAAACGTCTGTATACTTCCCAAAAACCAATACTATATGTAAAGAAAGGGCATCGCTTGCAGCCCTTCCCCTGTGATATGTGGGGAACTAAGTCATACTCAAAGACATACTTTTATATTTTCGACTATGCAGAACAAAATGGATATCTCAAAATTTTGATTGGGTAACTTTAGGGAAAAATGAGCGTGGGAGGGGGCCAATGTGCCCTCCAATTTTGTTGGTCACTTTAAAAAGGCACCAGAACTTTTAATTTCCGTTCGAATGAGCCCTCTCACAATATTCTAGGACTACTGGATCGATACGATCACCCCTGGACAAAAAAAAAAAAAAAAAAAAATAATAATAATAAATTAACACGCATCCGTGATCTTTCTTCTAGCAAAAATTTACAAAATTCTACTTTTTTGTAGATAGGAGCTTGAAACATCTACAGTAGGATTTTCTATTACGCTGAATCTGATGGTTTAATTTTCATTAAGATTCTATCACTTTTAGGGGGTGTTTCTCCCTTTTTCAAAAATGAAGCAAATTATTTCAGACTCGTAGCTTTTGATGGTCTAAACTAAATTTGATAAAACTTAGCCTATATTTGAAATCAGCATAAAAATTCGATTCTTTTGATGCATCTACTGGTATCGAAATTCCGTTTTTTTAGAGTTTCGGTTACTATTGAGCCGGGTCGCTCCTTACAAGTTCGTTACGACGAACTGTTTGATACATGTCTCTTATATTTGTCTACGGTATTAGTAGTTCATAGGCATGTGACATGGATTTAGGACCTATACTATGAAACAAAAAGCTTTGACAAGCTAGTTAAGACAATTCGCGGTATCGAACTAAAGTGGTCAAGAGTGACTCGGGCCAATAGCAACCAAAACTATAAAAAGGGTTTTGATAAGAATTAATGCATTAATAGAATTGGCTTTTTTAATATATCCTAAGATTTTTACAAATAGTATTTGCTATTATGGAGTGTACATTTTTTGGGAAGGGGGGATTTTCAGCAGGGAAGTTAATTTTCCATGGAGAGAATTTTCAATGGGAAGAAACTTCCGGGGTAAGGAGGATTCTCATGTGAAAATTTCAAACGGGGGAAGGGGATTTTTCGGCATCATTTGAAAGACGGTCGAAAAGTAAGTCGACAATTTTTTCAACTGAAAGTAAGGACCAACTTTAAAACTTAAAAAGTACAAAAACAATTCCATCTATGGGGGGGGGGCTAACCCTTTCTCATCCATCAGTCTTTTGAGACTTCGTGGAGAATTACTGACTTTGGGCATAAAATGTACTTTTCGATGCTTCAAACACATTCTCCCTACCTGCACACAGATCTACCAACCCTCTTCCATAATGACTGATGCATAGTTATAAACTACCGTGTATAATTTCATCAAGTCTCAAAACAATTAACAGAGTTAAATGATGGTTTAAAATATATTTTTTTTTATGAACTGCTTATTTAGTATGGACTACATCTATCTTAGTAACAAACAATCCTTTCTAATAGAGATAAACTCATGATGGTATGAATAAATATATTCTATTTTTGATATGATGCTCTTAAAAGACTAGATGTCCTCTCAAAATGACAATATACTGAACTCACCTCGCTGAGGTTTAAGGTCTTATCAGAAATAAGCAATTACTTTGCTCATCTCAAACTGGCCTATCTACAGGCCAACCTGGCTCTAGCAGCAGCCAAAAGCAAGAAAGACACCCTAGTTTCCTGGTAAAGCGCATTCCAATGTTGGGGTCACTTTAAAAATGTCCTATGCTAGCCTGCTAGCACAGGTGCTGAATTTTCGATTATACATGACAAATGAAGCGTATCTTGTTTTCGGGGGGGGGGGATTTGAAAGAAAAAGTCAACTTGGCCTTCGGTGCTCTGCGTTAAGATAGCTTGTGTTTCGTAGCTTTCAAAAGCTTATAACTTTAGACTGTAGCATTTTCCAAAATTCTTGAAAGAAAAAATTGGCTGTGTTTTTTTTTTATGTAAAATCCAGACATTTAACATTCTACAGGGTTTTTCGTCTGAGACTTTTGAGGTAACAGCGCAAAGAGGGTATTATAGTCCTCTCTTTTTTTAATTCGGATGAACAAGACTGGACCTCAGTATTTGTCATTGGAGAGATTTAACGAAATGAAGGTAATTTTCCCACTATATGCTAATGTTGACAGAACAAACTAAGATAATATAAAAATAGAGATGAGGCCACACCGAAGGGATTCCCTTTCGGTGAAATCACACCGAAAGAAATCACATTTATTGCTTGCATCACCTGCAAAAACAGGATAATGTCATTCTAAAAACCGAAGAAATAATGTGTAAGACACCTTTTCATGACGTCATCCCAATAAAGTTTGATGACGTCACGGGTCTATAAAACAAGAAAGCTCACAGCACAATAGCATCAGTAATGAAAGTTATCTTTGAATGAAAAGTTTGTCTCACAATTTGTGTAACCTTTAGATTGTAATTTCTTGAAAATATGCTAGTTCATCAAAAGAGAGTTGTAAATCCATGGGACTTGGAGTATGTTCTACAGTACCCAAATGTGATGGACAAAATAGTGGTTCTGCCTGATGATTCAAGTTCTAGAGCTAGTAGTAGTGATTATGCGTATTTCCGACAAAACGATCCTGGTTCAGAAACACAGTTTGACAATGACGAAAAAATGTACAATCTGTTCAGTGTCTTATTCCCTAATTTTATCAGGACAACAGAAAAGAAGCAACATGAGGAATCAATCCCCTTTCAGCAAGATTTACACCTGAATAATGAAGCACAACAATTAAACAACAATATCACTTTACAAGACCCAGCTTATCAATTCAGAGTCATGCTTAGCAATATAGCTGTGATGCTGAACGGTAGCAGTTTCGAGCCTCTAAACCCTGGCCATGAGGCTAAGGACTTCAATGATAGCATTAAATACTCAGAAGCTCAGTTCGAAACTGAAGAACCTATTAGTTATTTTCCAAGTATCCAGAGCCTCGCCTGTTCTAAGACAGGGCTTCCTGGAATAGAAAAAGAGGACTTCCATCCCCGTCAAAGAATTTTTTCAGAATACGAAGTGCAATTTAATAATGAAGTACATATTATTAATGGTTTCTATTTGCAAAAACATTTTGGTACCAGTTTTCAGCCTTTTGACCCAACTGTTCCTAGCTATGTAGCCCAAGTCATAAGTGACGAACCAGAGACAGATTTGGAAATTTTTTTTAAACATTATTCTCTAACTGGTACGGAACTTGGAGAAGGTGCTTCTGGGAAAGTATTCTTAGCAACGAGAAACTGTGATTTAAAACAAGCAGCTGTAAAAAGATAAATTTAAACCCAACTAACCTAATCCAGTTGGACTGTGGCAAATTTTTACCAAAGGAAATATATTTTTTGAACAAAGTTAGAGATATTGATGGTTGTGTGAAGTTACTTGACTATTTTATTGTCAGAGAAGAATGTTGGATTACAACAGAGTATCATCAGAACTCAATAACATTAACAGAATTTATCAACAACCATGAACAGTTAAGCGAAAATAAAGTTATCAAATTTTTTAAACAAATATCATCTATAGTTTCGAGATTGGAAATGGCTGGCATAGCACACAGAGATTTGAAAGGGGACAATATCCTTGTTGACGAAAATGAAAATATATTGGTTATTGACTTTGGATTAGCTGAATCTTTGGAGACGGCAAATGGAATTTTATGTGGCACTCCTGGTTACCTGCCTCCCGAAGTTGAATCCTGTGAAGCCAAATATATGATAGGACCGGTAACTACTTGGTCTCTAGGAGTTATATTGGGGTCCCTCTTGATTGGCAGAGAACCATTTCAGAACGGGCGACGTTCCCTTGAAGCGAAACGTGTGATAGACTCAGGATTAAAAAGCAGGAATTGTTCACTATTGGCTCGTAGTTTAGTCCGCAAGTGTTTACAATTAACGAGAGAAAACAGACCAAGTGTGAAAGAAATACTTGAAGATCCTTGGTTAAGTGTACGCACGAGTGCTTAATGTGAAAATAGGCCACTTTTAGGAATAGATCAAATGGTTTTAATCAAAATTTGTCGTGTGTCGTTTTTTTTTTTAATATATTTTCCAATAAAAATTTAGTACATGTAATAACGTTTTTGTTTATATTCTTTAGATTATATCGCACAAGCAGTGCTTTCACTATGACCGAATTTTCTAGAATGAAAACTTATTTCTTCATAATCTCTCCAAATATTAACGTTTTAAAATGCACAAACTTTAACGCGAAATATGAATCGTTAATTTTAGCTAATCTCAGTTCTCAGATTGATTACAGTTCTCAGTTCTCGTAAAGAGCGAGGTTATTGAGGGGGGGGGGCAACCCCCCTAATATACGTAATAATTTCTGTTCGTTTTGAGTTTTAATGTTGCTCCTTGCTTTCACTTGAATTTATTTTTTTAATTTCTGATCGTTTTTTAAATAATTCTGGGAAATCCGGCTACCCCTCTATGGAAAATTCCCTTCCCCTACAAAAATTCCTCTATAGAAAGATCTTACCAATTATCTCTCCCCTCCACCAGTAAACACCCCTGAAAAACGTCGGTATGCTTCCCAATAGCCAATACTATGTAAACAATGGGCAAAGTTCATAGCTTACAGCTTCTCCTCCGGAAACTGTGAGAAACAAGTCATCCTCAAAGACTTAATTATCAGATTTTTCGATTGAGCTGAACAAAATGGCTATCTCAAAATTTTGATCGGGCGAGTTTGAGGGAAAATGAGCCTGGGATTGGGGCTAGCTGCCCTCCAATATTTTCGGTCACTTAAAAAGGACCCTAGAACGTTTGAATTCCGATCAAATGAGCACTCTCCCAATCTTCTACGATCACTGGTTCGATACGATCACCCGTGGGGAAAATAACAAAAAACAAATAAACACACATCTGTGATCTTTATTCTGGCAAAAAAAAGCAGCAAAATTCCACATTTCTGCACATAGGAGCTTGAAACCTCTACAGTAGGGTTCTATGGTATGTTAGATCTGATAAAGTGATTTTCATTAAGATCACTTGATGTTTTGGGGGTGTTTCCCCCTTCAAAAAAAAATTACGCTGTTGTTTTTCTTGAGAACTCTTAAAAGAGCTTATTATTCTAATTAAACTGCGTTTATGATTCAGGAGTCATTCTTAAATAGTATAACAAAAAGTCAAACTTTAGCGTAAAGAGCGAGGTATTGAGGGGGAGTGGCAATCCCCTGATATACGTAATAATTTTAGTTCTTATAAAGTTTCAATGTTGCCCCTTACTTTCAGTTGAAAAAACTTGTTACTTTTTATTTAATCACGGCTAAGTATATTCTCAAGATGATTGTTCTCAGTGTGCAGTGCTTTGCCTGCAGACGAAAAAGAAGCGAAAATAATAGAGGCAGATATTTCGTCAAGGACTTCCCACCTAGCCGTCTTCAATGCTTAAAAAAAAGAAGGAAAACTAATCTTTTGAATTAACTCAACTGAGCAGAAGAAAGACTGAATCAAACAAACCAAAAAAAATTCAAAATAAATTGAAGACTACTAACTAATTAGATTTGGGAAGAATTATCTGTTTAGTGATTGACTTAACGGCCTAACGGCCCTTGCTTCGGCAGTTGTTTGAAAGAGTCTTCAGATAAATACAGAATTAGCTCTAAAGGAGAGACGATTGGAGGGTCGAGGCAGAAATTGATATATAGTCCTCAGGGCCGTATCTAAGACTTTCGTTTAGGGAAAGGGGCTTTGGAACAAGGACGGTGTCGTGAATCAGAATCTAAGTCGTAAGGAGAGGAGCTAGATTTGCAAGCAAATCCCGTTGAAGACTGTCTTAATGACTGTGAAAGTGACTGATTGTTCCGCTCTTATCATCCAGTACTTAGTTAATCAAAGTCACCAAAGGGCTACAAACCTCTTTTTTAATTATATCCAGCACTTTTATAAATAAATGGAAAATAACATGTATATGATATAAGGAAAGAGGCTTAATACGGCTATTTAAATATACAAGGCTTTTAGGGTAACATTTCTTAGGTTTAAATGCAGAAAAGAATGACAAATGTGAATTTACTCCCAAATAATGGCAAATGTTATTTATTTTTATTCTTGTTTTTACAAAATAGATGTCTGAAATCAGTCACAGTCCAATTGCTGAGGTATTACTCTAGGCATAAAATTACGAAAGGGATAAACTAGACAGTTAATTAAATTGATGAAACTCTAGATGAAGGGGCATTACCTTTTTTAAGCCAAGGAAATCGGAATCATTAAAGAAATTCATTAAAAGATGTAAGTGATGATTGAAAAGAAATGCTCAACTGGTCTTGTACCTACAGGGCAACTCTAAAACACCAATTTTACCCTGTATTTCCTTGGGAGTACCTTATTTTACCAATTTTATTTTATTTTTACCAATTCTATTAAGCGAGTTTTAATTTTACAGTAATTTTACAACACTAACTATACGACTATTAGCAGTTCTACTGCTACTAATACTACGATTACTAAGGCTACGGGTATGAAGGTAAAACTTCCTGGGATTGTTGAGGGGAATGTTGAACTGAATCAAAACCGCACTATGTGTATGGATGTTGTCAAAAGGGTGTACTCCAAGGCCGTACGCAGGATTTTTTTTTCGGAAGGGTTTTACTCAAAGACTTTTTTTCGGGGCGGGGGGTTACACAAAAAAGCCTAAAGAAACGCATACAAAATTTGTTTATATCCATTTTTGATACGTTTTTACGAGTCAAACAGAAATTTCAGGGGGAAAGCAGGGTTCAAACCCCACTACCCCCTCCCCTCTGGGTACAACCATGGCGTACTCTGAATATCCCAGGAACGACTTAGGGTAGTAAGGTGAAACTTGCATGGCATGTTGAAGTTTTTAAAACTAAGGGCATAAGGTAGGATTTTTAGTGAATGTTGAGGCAGATGTTGAACTAAATCGAAACCACAAAAGCCACTGTTTGGATAATACTACTACTACAACTTCTTCTGTTATTACTACTACTCCCACTGCTCCTACTACTACTATCACTGATATTGTTAAGGCTAATAGTATTAAGAAAAAACTTTCAGGAAAAGCTAAGGGGTAGGTAAAACTAAATTAAAAGACATTAGGTGCATGCTGGCTGTTGAAAGGACGGATCAGCAATATCTCGGGAACGGCTGAAGATGTTAAGTTGAAACTCTTACCACTGCAATAACTATTGAACTAAATCAAAATGTTTAAGCGCATCCAGGTTGTCAAAATATCCTAGCTACAATGTCTCAGGAACAGAGTAGCGTATTAAATTTTATTTTCAGGTATAATTGAAGGGACTGAAAAACTAAATCAATAGGTACTATACGTATGCAGATTATACAAAAGGAGTATATGCAATATCTCAGAAACAGCAAGGGGAGTTACATTGGAACTTTCAGAGCGTATTATTGTGGATTTTGAACTAAATCAAAAGACAATATCTCCATCAAAGTTTGTCATAAGGGCAAAGATTGGATATGTTAGAAACGGCTAAAGGTATTAGATTTGGTTATTTACGGCTGTGGCTGCTTGTGTTTGTGACTAATTGTGGCTGAAAATACCTGTGACTACGACTAATTGCGATTGCAACTCTAACTACTTGTGACTGCGACTGAGACTGCTTGAAACTGCGATTGCGACTATATGCGACTCCTACTGCAACAACTTGCGAGTTCGACTACTTCGGACTGTGATTGTGACTGCATGTAATTACAACTGCAACAAATCGCGACTGCTACTACTAGTAATACTATAGAACTAAATCAAAAGATTTTAACTGCATCCAGATCCAGGGTGTCATGATGGCACAGATGCAATATCTCAGGAATGGGACGAGGTATTAAGTTGAAACTATCAAGGAAAGCTGAGGGGTGTAAAACTAAATTGAAATAAACAATGTGTATCCAGATTGTCAAAATTGTGTCCGTGCAATATTCGAGGAAAAACTATAGGTGTCATGTTGGAACATCAGTTAAGTTTTTTGGGATGTTAAACTAAATCAAATAACACTATATGTAGCCAACTTTGTCCGAAGGGCATACTTGCTATGTGCCATGAAACCCGAAAATAAAGCAGATCCCAATTATGTGGATATTTTTCTCCGTACCCATCCATCAAAAGCAAAGTATAACTTTTATTGAAAACTGCTTAAAAATTTTGTCCAACATATAAATAGTAACACAAAATCTGGATTCTCACAAAAAACAGAGAAACAACAAAAGACCTAAATTTTTTTTCTTAACCAGTGAAAGAGTACGTTTATTAAAATCAAAGATATAAATTTTTTTTTTAACTTTTCATACAGAAGTTTTCCAACGAAAAGTAGAGTTACATTAAACTAAAGGTGGGAAGAAATAAAGTTGATTTTTTTTTAGGCGCAAAACAACCATAATTCTTTGTCAATAAATAAATGAAACCCAAAAAGAACATAAATTACAACAAATAACCAAGCCAAACTCTGAAGACCAGAACGTAATTTTCAAATTCCTGAAAATAGAATATATTCATTTTTTTGCATAATATTTTATACATTTTTTTTATACTATACATTTTTATAATATATCATAAAATATCAAAAATCATGAAGACTTTCAGAAATGATTATTAGTATATATTAAACTGTCAGTTCAAATTATTTTTTTTTTTTTTTTTTTTTTTTTTTTTTTTTTTTTTTTTTTTTTTTACAGTAATCTTGGTTGTGAGGGTGATCTTTTTTTGATATCATAAGTAATAAAAACACATAGCTCGAAATAAGGTTTGAATAGGAAACCAATAGCAAGGAATAAAGAATGTACCGGGAGTAAAACACGATATATTTGAAATACCAAAATAAAGTTCCTTCTTTAATTCGGACTCATATAATTAATCTAAATCCAGTTTCAAAAAGTAAAAAGTCCTTAATCAGCGAAGACAAGAAACTGCATTCTTTGGATTTCGCTAAGACAGTGATCACTCAGATAATTGCTACTCAAAATATGTTTAAGGAAGTTTAATCTATAATAAAAGTTTTAACTCATAAATCATAAAATATATTTAAGAAGTTTTATTGGACGAGGGGTCGTGTCCTTGGGGCAAGTGAGCCAATGGCAGGCAGTCCCTATAGCGCAGGACGAAAGAACTGCGTTTGGGAGTGGGGAAAATGTGTTTTTAATTTGAGTGTTAAGTTGGATCAGAGAGAGTTCGTACCGCAAACAATCTCGGTCACCATTTATTGTCTTTGAAGTGACCCATTGCTGTACAACTAAGCATGTAAGTTTAATAAATCTAGTGTCTTTTCATAAGTGTTCGGTTCTCTTGTATGTCTGAGTCTAGTCCGATAATGGGTAACTAGTTCGCCAGTATCCAAGGTAAATGCTCCCAAAGGAATCTGATCTCCAAGTGGCGCTATAGGAGAAATCTCTATCGCCACGAGCAAATCTTTTCTATTACCACAAACAATATTCAATGGTACAAGAAGATCCAGCAGTAGCGCACAAAGAAAATAATTATGAGGGGGGGATGACCAGGGGTCCCTGGGCCAACCAGGGAAAACCTACAGATTCCTTAGAAAAAAAGATATTTTAGGGCATTACTTAAAGTTAATTTTAGCTCTTTGAATGCAAATTTTGAATAGGGACTAAGGAATGAATGATAAAACCGAGCAGATTAAATAAGATTTCCAGACAATTTGTTTTTCCTTGGAGGGGGGGGGGCTAAAACCGTGTTATCCCCCCCCCCCATTTAACTCAGCTGATTTATTTGAGGCTTGAACAAATATGTAGAGTGGTGGTATAATTGCGCATCAAAGGTGTCAGAAGCCTGTGGAACATTTGCTCATATGTATGCATGTGATGCACAAGGCCGTACCCAGAGGGGAGTAGGGGTTTTGACCCCCCTCCCCGAAATGTTTGTCTTATTCGTAAAAACGGTAATAAAAATGAATAAAAACAAATTTTTTAATGCGTGACAATTTGGGTCTCTGGAACTGAAGAACAAAATCAACAATTTGGATCTCTTTTTCCAGTCATGGTGTTTTCCGATTATCAATGACTTGCTACGAATTCTAAACTAGGATACGTTTTCTTCAACTGATAGGAAAATGAGCACCAGCTTTGATGAATTCTTGTAGTCAATTCTTCTCTGAATTATCATTTAGAGTTTTGGTTTTGCTGTGGGGTCAATGTAGGTATCTACGGTTTCATTATACATACCATCTGGCAATATGTCGTTTTATCAGCATTTCTATGCTTGTAGAGTTAATTTGAGTAAACTTTAAACCAGTAAGTGTTTACACCATGTACTGCAAGTAATCCAAAGAAAAAACGGAAATAAACAAGAAAAAATTAATGACCTTGCTTACACAAGGATCTTTTCATTAAATGCCCACCTTCTTTGTGTATTTTTGAAATATTCGTTAATATGAAACAAAATTGGGAGTTGATAAGAGGAGTGGCGATACTTCGTTAAATTTGTTTCGAGTTAAACTGCACTACAAAAAAAAATATATAAAGAATTAAGTTTTTTTTTAACAAACATACAGAAAAGTTTTGTTTTTTTTAATCAAGGGTGACGGTTTTTTTTATCTTTTTTTATTTTTGTAATGGTAGTATCAAAAAAGCTATTTTTGAAAGTCTAGAGGGCAGTAAAGTCAAGGAAGGAAATTCTCATTCAAATTCAACAGCCCTTGTGTTTCAAGAGTCATTCTCAAAGAATTGGGACAAAAGTTCAAACTTCATTGTAAAGACTAGTGCTCCCACTTTGTCCCTACCAGATTCCGATCGGTCAGTTTAAAAAGTCTGAAAATTCCGACACCCGACCAAAGAAAATCCGACATTTTTTCTGACTCCCCACTGGTCCAAAATCCAACAAATTTTCGACTCCAACCGAAAAATCTGACAATATACTGTTGCATAGGAATTTTTTTCTTTTCATAAGACAAGCTTTTAAACTGTCTGTCCTATATCTCCTCCTCCCTCAATGGTAACATATATCTTTACCATTCCAAAAAAATACAATATATATATATATATATATATATATATATATATATATATATATATATATATATATATATATATATATATATATATATATATATATATATATATATACATCCACATATAACTTACGAGCACATTCATAGATGACTTTCACTTCACGTTCATCTACCTTTGTACTCGGATTTGATTGCAAGGTTTGAAGAGACTCGTGAGCTGCCATCCCAAAGTAAATATCTTCAGCTGGAAGGTATTCACTTGCTTTGACAGGATCGAGATTCAATGGCAAGGTTGATCCAATGTAGCAAGTCTTGATGAAATTCATGGTCAGATTTCTTAGGAGTATCTTCACCTCTAATCTTATTTTGTAAAACCCAGGTTTTTCACATTGCAAAAGAAGATCAAAACCTGTAAGCAGCTCCAGCAAAAAGAGCTGGAACTCAAGTTGAATCCGAAGCATTTGCCAGCCTCAAAATTTGTCGAACGGTGTGTTTGAAGCATCGAAAAGTGCGTTTTATGCCCAAATTTTGTAACTCCACCAAGTCTTTTATGAAGTCTCAAATGAATCAACTTAGTTAAATGAAGCTTTAAAATAAACGTCTTTATTAGTTGCTAATTTTGGTATGCACTACCAGGGCCATATCCAGGATTTTTTGTTTGGGGGGTGTTTTACACAAGATTTATTTTTCGGAGGGGGGCTACCGCAAAGTCGGAGCTTTTCTTTCTCGTGTGGGTTAGTATTTCGATTTTCCTAATTAGAAATCAAGCAGGGCTTGTACTAACCCCGAATTTTCGGGTATTTACCCAAAAATTTATGCGTCACCCCAAAAAAATTTGGTTCCCTGAATCCCCGAAAATCACAAAATCACGGTACCACCCCTAGCAATTTATCACCAGTGACTTTCCCTGCCAAATATTACTTTGCATGCCATAAATCTTTACTACTCTCCGTTTCGTTAATTTTCGTCTCTTTTGTTACTTTGCATAAAAACCAGACAGATGCAATTGCAATATACACAGTTCTTCATATGTTGACAAAAAAAAAGTATCATCTTTATGAAATGAGATATCATTTCGAATACAGTTTCTCAATTGCTATTTCTTACTTCATTTGTAGTCAAGAATTTTATTTTTAAGTTGATTAGAACGCATTCATTACAATACAGCTTCAGTTGTATTTTGAAATAGATAGTCGACAGATTGTTTCTACAGCTGAATTGTAAGTTTGGTGTATTTTGTTTTCTTTTGCTGTTTTTATATAAGATTTTCTTAATGTTTAATACACAATTGTTGAACGCCTGGTAGATTAAATAAAATACAATCTTCTTTCTAGGAGTGATTGTATCAAACCAGTAGTCATGGAACAACTGAAAAGGGTTCATATAAGCGGGGATCAAAATATCTAGTGCTCTTTTTAAGAGATTAAATAAAAAAACAAGTTTTTTTCACTGAAAGTAAGGAGCGACGTTAAAACTTAAAACGAACAGAAAATATTCCGTATATGAAAAGGGCTGTCCCCTCCTCAACGCCTCGCTCTTTACGCTATTAAAAAAAATACAGTTGTGATAAAGTCAAACTTTAGCGTAAAGAGTGAGGCGTTGAGGAGGGGACAGCCCCTTTTATATACGGAATAATTTCTGTTAGTTTTAAGTTTTTACGTCGCTCCTTACTATCAGTTAAAAAAACTTGTTTTTTTTATTTAATTTTTGAACATTTTTTGAATTAATGCAGGTTTTGATTTTGGCTCAACGTACATAATAATTAAAACAGAATTTGTATATTAATTCTACTTTTATTTGGTTAAATGGCTTTCTAGAAAGTTGTTTAATTTTATTTACGAACGTTTTTTTGGTAACAAATATACGTAACTTACGAATTAACTTAGGTAACGAACTTCTATATCAATATATATTTCTAATACGTATATTAGGGGGTTCACCCCCTACTCAATACCTCGCTCTTTACGCTAAAGGTCGAATTTTGTTCCAATTCTTTAAAAATGACCCCTTAATCACAAAGGCCGTTAATTAGAATAAATAGTTCTTATGAAAGTGCTACAAAATCTTTGGCTTAAAGAGTGAGGTATTGCCGAGGGGGTAAACCCAATCATATACGTAATATTTTCTGTTCGTTTTAAGTTTTGATGCTGTTCCTTACTTTCAGTTGAAAAACTTGTTTTTTTTTATTTAATTTCTGATCTTTTTTTAAATAATGCTGGGAAATCCGGTGCCCCCTTCATAGCAATTTTCCTTCACCATGAAAACTTCCTCCATGGAAAGATCCCCCCACATAATCCCTGATCCCCCCTCCACTACCAGAAAAAATCTCCCCTGAAAACATCTGTATACTTCCCAATAACCAATGCTATATGTTAACATTGGGTAAACTTCATAACTTTCAGCCCTCCCCCCGGGGCCTTTGAGGGATTAGGTCATCCTGAAAGACATTGTTAACATATTTTCGACCATGCTAAACAAAATGGCTATCTCAAATTTTTATCGGGTGACTTTGTAAAAAAAATGAGCGTGGGAGGGGGCCTTGTTGCCCTCCATTTTTTTGTCACTTAAAAAGGGCACTAAAACTTTTAATTTCCGTTCCAATGAGCCCTCATACGATATTCTACGACCACTGGGTCACCCTTGGGGAAAAAAAAAAACAAAAACATACCCACCCGTGATCTTTCTTCTAGCAAAAAAATACAAAATTCCACATTTTTGCAGATAGGAGCTTGAAACCTCTACAGTATGGTTCGCTGATGCGCTGAATCTAATGGTATGATTTTCATTAAGATTCTATGACTTTTAGGGGGTCTTTCCCCTTTTTCCCGAAAATCAGCCAAATTTTCTCAGGCGCGTAACAGTAGAAAGGGGGGTGCTACTCCGAACATTACCACGTGGTTTATGGTTTTCTCACTGAGAATGAAAAAACAGGAATTTTCTCACATGGAAAAACAGGAATTTTCTCACATTTATGTCTGTTTTCATGGATGGTTATGTGTATTGATCGATTTATTTGATGTTTTTCATGGTTGTCAACATCAAATTATGGATGTTTTATGGTTTTTGTCAGTGAGAATTTGAAAAACAGGAACTTTTCACATTTATGTCTGTTTTCATGGATGGTTATGTGTGTTGTTCGATTTATTTAATGTTTTTCATGTCTGTTTTATGGATGATTTATGTCTGTTCGTTGTCAGTGAGAATGGACATGCTCGATGCCAATGGGATGAGATTGTTTGGATAACCTAACCTGAGAATTTGATTTACATAATCGCTAGGGGAAATTATTTATTCACGAGGGGGAAATTAAGAAACAAACATGGATTCATTGTTGTTTGGCTAGCCTGGCCTGAGAACTTGATTTACATAATCGCTAGGGAAATTATTGATTCGCGAAGGGGAGAATTGAGAAACAAACATGGCTTCTTTGTTGTTTGGCTAGTCTAACCTGAGAAATTGTTTTACATAATCGCTAGGGGGAATTATTGATTCACGAAGGGGAGAATTAAGAAACATTATGGCTTCTTTAATCTTAGGCCTGAGGGATAAACGTTCTTTAGGTCAGAGAGAAAAATTAATATTATATTTTTAAATAGGGCTTCATCGATCTTTAGTGTCAGGAATTATAAATGACATCACTTCTTATCTTGGAATTATGCGGGAGTCTAAAGAGATAGAAATTCTATTTTTAAATACGGCTTCACTGACCTTTAAGTCGGAGAGATAATTTGATATTCTAACGAAACCTTAATAGTTTAGCTAGGAACATTTATGAGATGAAGAGATTAACGTAGGAAAGGGTTTCCTAGAAATTTGAAAAGTGAAAGCACAGAGATGCCAAAAAACAAAAGGAACAAACAGAAATTACTTTTAGGGGATTATTTGGGCGAAACGGTTTTAGACAGCTTATGGAATTATTTCGGCGAAACCGTTAGAGACGTTGATTTAAAAGATGATTTAAAAGATGATTTTAGAAGAGGTTTTGAGTGTGGTCGTTATAATACACAAGTTCCATTGAACAGTGTTGTGAGGTCCCCATACCACAACCCCAAAGGGCCCCGATCGCCCTACCCCGATCCAAAGGGTTCCAATCTCCATACCCCAATCCAGAAGGAACCCCCGGTTCCCAAAGGTTCCCATGGCTCCCACCCGGCCCCCCCCAGACCCTCAAAGGCCCACCCCGGGCCCCCAAATACGCATCGAGCTCCCAAAAGACCACCGGGGTCCCAAAGGCCTTCACCCGGTCTCCAAATGTCCCCCAGGCTCCTAACTGGCCCCCCAGGACCCCCAAAGGCCCTCCACCGGTCCCCAAAGGTCCCCCAGGCTCCCAAAGGCCCCCTCCCCTCCCTCTCCCTCCCTCTCCTCCCCCCTCCTCACCGTCCCCTCCCCCTCCCCCTCTTCCCAATCCCCTCCCCCTCCCCTCCCCTCCTCCCCCCCCTCCCCCTCCCCTCCACATTTTTTTAAATATTTTTTATGCATTGAGACACAGAAGGGCACCCTCCCCCCGGCCCCCCCCAAAGGGTCCCCAACGCCCCACTTTTCTGAGCTGGATTTCTTAGCCTTTCATAGGTCTGTGTTGTCAGAAAATTATGATTTGGGATGTGTAGTTTGCTATTTGGACTTTTCAGAGCTAGATTTCTTAGCCTTTCGTAGGTGTTTGTTGTCTGAAACTTCTAGTTTGGGATGAGTAGTTTGCTATTTCAGACTTTTATGAGCTAGGCTTTCCTAGTATATCGTAGGTGAATGTTGTCAGAAAATTATGACTTGGGATATGTAAATTACTCTTTCGGACTTTTCTGAGCTAGATTTCTTAGTCCTTCATAGGTGTTAGTTGTCTGAAACATATAGTTTGGGATGAGTATTTTGCTATTTTTGACTTTTCTGAGCTAGGTTTCTTAGCCTTTCATAGGTGTTTGTTGTCAAAAACTTATGATTTGGGATATGTAAATTACTATTTTTGACTTTTCTGAGCTAGATTTCTTAGCCTTTCATAGGTGTTTGTTGTCTGAAACCTATAGTTTGGGATGAGTAGTTTGCTTTTGGACTTCTCAGAGCTGGATTTCTTAGCCTTTCGTGGGTGTGTGTTGACTGAAACTTATGATTTGGGATGTGTAAATTACTATTTCGGGCTTTTCTAAGCTAGATTTCTTAGTCTTTCGTTTGTGTGTGTTGTCTGAAACCTAGGATTTGGGATTTGTAGTTTTGCTTTTTGGACTTTTCAGAGCTAGGATTCTTAGTCCCTCATAGGTGTTTGTCGTCTGAAACCTATAGTTTGGGATGAGTAGTTTGCTATTTCAGGCTTTTCTGAGCTAAGGTTTCTTAGTATTTCGTAGGTGTGTGTTGTCTAAGACTTATGACTTGAGGTGTCTAATTTGCTATTTCAGACATTTCTGAGCTAAGGTTTCATAGTATTTCGTAGGTGAATGTTGTCTGAAACTTATGATTTGGGATATGTAAATTACTATTTCGGACTTTTCTAAGTTAGATTTCTTAGTCTTTCGTTGGCGTGTGATGACTGAAACCTGTGATTTGGGATATAAGGTTCTTAGTCTTTCGTTGGTGTGTGTTGTCTGAAACCTATGATTCGGGATTTGTAGTTTGCTTTTTGGACTTTTCAGAGCTAGGATTAATAGTCCCTCATAGGTGTTTGTTGTCTGAAACCTATAGTTTGGGTTTAGTAGTTTTCTATTTCAGGCTTTTCTGAGCTAAGGTTTCCTAGTATTTCATAGGTGTGTGTTGTCCGAAACTTATGATTTGAGGTGTGTAATTTGCGATTTCAGGCTTTTCTGAGCTAAGGTTTCATAGTATTTCGTAGGTGAATGTTGTCTGAAACTTATGATTTGGGATATGTAAATTACTATTTCGGGCTTTTCTAAGCTAGATTTCTTAGTCTTTCGTTGATGTGTGTTGTCTGAAACCAATGACTTGGGATGGGTGGGTTGCTATTTTAGACTTTTCTGAGCTGGATTTCTTAGCCTTTCATGGGTATGTGTTGTCTGAAACCTATGATTTGGGATGGTTAATTTGCTATTTTTGACTTTTCTGAGCTATGTTTCTTAGCCTTTCATAGGTGTGAGCTGTCAGAAAATTATGATTTGGGATTTGTAGTTTGCTTTTTAGACTTTTCAGAGCTAGGATTCTTAGTCCCTCATAGGTGTTTGTTGTCGGAAACCTATAGTTTGGGTTGAATAGTTTGCTATTTCAAGCTTTTCTGAGCTATGGTTTCTTAGTATTTCATAGGTGTGTGTTGTCTGAAACTTATGATTTGAGATATGTAATTTGCTAATTCCGACTTTTCATAACCAGATTTCTTAGCCTTTCGTAGGTGTGTGGTGTCTAAAACCTATGAATTGGGATTGTTGAGCTGCTATTTTTTGACTGTTTTGAGCTTGATCTCGGAGCTTTTCGTGGGTGTGTTTTGACTGAAAACTATGATTTGGGACTGAATGTCTTACTAATTTTTACTTTTTTGACATATATTTCTTAGCATTTTATAGGTGTGTGCTTTCAGAAAATTATGAGTTGGGAGGTGTAGTTTTCCACTTAAGTTCTTTATTTCACAAAGACATAAAGAAATTTAAAGTTCAATTCTAAATTTTTCGGTGGAAGATAGAAAAAGTAATACCATGCTTGTGAATATTTTCTCGAAGAGATGAAAAATTTATAATACTGTTCCAAATTTTTCACAGAAGATAAAAAAGTTTAAGTTCTCTTCGGAATTTTACCAAAGAACATAATTCAATTCTAATTTCTCCAGAGAAAACACAAATCTTCCACTTCAGTTCTTTATTTCACAAAGACATAAAGAAATTTAGAGTTCAATTCTAAATTTTTCGGTGGAAGATAGAAAAAGTAATACCATACTTGTGAATATTTTCACGGAAGATAAAAAGTTCTTGTTCAATTTAAAATTTTCTCAATGAAGTCAAGGAAAGTTCAAATTCTCTTCTGAATTTTCTCAATGAAAAAGAAATTAGTCATTGATCATTTAAATTTTTCCAAATAATATAAAAATTTTCCACTTTAGTTCAGATCGTCTCGAAGAGATGAAAAATTTAAAATACTGTTTCAAATTTTTCACAGAAGATAAAAAAGTTCAAGCTATCTTCGGAATTTTACCAAAGAACACAATTCAATTCTAATTTCTCCAGAGAAAACAAAAATCTTCCACTTAAGTTCTGTATTTCAAAAAGACATAAAGAAATTTAGAGTCCAATTCTACATTTTTCGGTGGAAGATAGAAATAGTAATACCATACTTGTGAATATTTTCACGGAAGATAAAAAGTTCTAGTTCAATTTTAAATTTTCTCAACGAAGTGAAGAAAAGTTCAAGTTCTCTACTGAATTTTATCAAAGAACACAATTCAATTCTAATTTATCCAGAGAAAATAAAATCTTCCATTTAAGTTCTTTATTTCACAAAGACATTAATAAATTTAAAGTTCAATTCTAAATTTTTCAGTGGAAGATAGAAAAAGTAATACCATACTTGTGAATATTTTCCCGGAAGATAAAAAGTTCTAGTTCAACTTAAAATTTTCTCAACGAAGTGAAGAAGAATTCAAGTTCTCTTCTGAAATTTACCAAAGAACACAATTCAATTCTAATTTCACCAGAGAAAATAAAAATCTTCCACTTCAGTTCTTTATTTCATAAAGACATAAAGAAATTCAGAGTTCAATTCTAAATTTTTCTGTGGAAGATAAAAAAAGTAATACCATACTTGTGAATATTTTCCCGGAAGATTAAAAGTTCTAGTTAAATTTAAAATTTTCTCAACGAAGTGAAGAAAAGTTCAAGTTCTCTTCTGAATTTTACCAAAGAACACAATTCAATTCTAATTTATCCAGAGAAAATAAAAATCTTCCATTTTAGTTCTTTATTTCACAAAGACATAAATAAATTTAAAGTTCAATTCTAAATTTTTCAGTGGAAGATAGAAAAAGTAATACCATACTTGTGAATATTTTCACGGAAGATAAAAAGTTCTAGTTCAATTTAAAATTTTCTCAACGAAGTGAAGAAAAATTCAAGTTCTCTTCTGAATTTTACCAAAGAACACAATTCAAATCTAATTTCACCAGAGAAAATAAAATCTTCCACTTCAGTTCTATATTTCACAAAGACACAAAGAAATTTAAAGTTCAATTCTAAATTTTTCGGTGGAAGATAGAAAAAGTAATATCATACCTGTGAATATTTTCTCGAAGAGATGAAAAATTTAAAATACTGTTCCAAATTTTTCACAGAAGATAAAAAAAGTTCAAGTTCTCTTCGGAATTTTACCAAAGAACACATTTCAATTCTAATTTCTCCAGAGAAAATAAAAATCTTCCACTTAAGTTCTTTATTTCACAAAGACATAAAGAAATTTAAAGTTGAATTCTAAATTTTTCGGTGGAAGATAGAAAAAGTAATACCATACTTGTGAATATTTTCCCGGAAGATAAAAAGTTCTAGTTCAATTTACAATTTTCTCAACGAAGTGAAGAAAAGTTCAAGTTCTTTTCTGAATTTTAGTAAAGAACACGATTCAATTCTAATTTCACCAGAGAAATTAAAAATCTTCCACTTCAGTTCTTTATTTCACAAGGACATACTGAAATTTAAAGTTCAATTCTAAATTTTTCAGTGGAAGATAGAAAAGTAATACCATACTTGTGAATATTTTCACGGAAGATAAAAAGTTCTAGTTCAATTTAAAATTTTCTCAACGAAGTGAAGAAAAGTTCAAGTTCTCTTCTGAACTTTACCAAAGAACACACTTCAATTCTAATTTCTCCAGAGAAAATAAAAATCTTCCACTTCAGTTTTAAGTTCCACAATGAAATAAAGAAATTTAAAGTTCTATTCTAAATTTTTAGATGAAAGAAAGAAAAAGTAATACTATGATTGTGATTATTTTCCATGAAGATCAAAAGTTTCACTTTATTTATAATTTTTCTTAAATTCAGTTCTGATTTTTCTCAAAGAAATGAAAATTTTAAAGTTCTATTCCAAATTTTTCATAGAAGATAGAAAAAGTTATACATTGATTGTGAATATTCAACATGAAGATAAGGAACTCCACTTTAATTCAGAGCTTTCTCGAAGAAGTGCAAAATGTTCAAGTTCTCTTCTGAATTTTCTTAAAGAAGAGAAAAAAGTTAGCTCAATTCTGAATTTTACCAATGAAAATGAAAAAAACCTTCCACTTCAGTTCATAATATCTCAAAGACATAAAAAATTTAAAGTTCAGTTCTAAATTTTTCTATAGAAGATAGGAAAAGTTATACTATGATTGTGATTATTTTCCAGTGAAGATAAAAAGTTTCACTTTAATTCTAATTTTCTTAAATTCAGTTCCGATTTTTTGCAAAGAGATGAAAAATTTAAAGTTCTGTTCCAAATTTTTCATAGAAGATAGAAAAATTTATACATTGATTTTGAATCTTCGACACGAAGATAAGATGCATCACTTTAATTCTGTTTTCTCAAAGAAGTGCAAAATTTTCATGTTCTCTTCTAAATTTTTTCAAAGAAGTTAATAAAATTAACTCAATTCTGATTTTGACCAATGAAAATGAAAAAAGCTTCCACTTCAGTTCTTAATTTCTCAAAGACATAAAAAATTCAAAATTCTCTTCTAATTTTTCCAAAAAAATAAAATGGTTCCACATCATCTATGGTTTTTTATCAAAGAGATGAACAATTTGAAGTCCTATTCTAATATTAAATTAAATTTTAGCTCCTTTGTCTTATGGATTTACCCCTCAAATTTTTAAATTAAAAAATGAGTGACTCGTTCTATTATTAAATACAATCATTCAAACTCGTTCATCTAACCTCCAAAACAATAGGTTAGGTTAGGTATAAATATTAATAAATATATAGAAACATTTCTACATGTTTAAGTTAGGTTAGGTTAGATTAACTTATCATGAGCGCTCATTATAAGTTAACCTAACCTTTTCTGGCGAGTATGGTTAGGTTAGGTTAGGCTAGATTAAGTTAGGTAAGATTAGGTTAGGTTAAGTTAGGTTAGGTTAGCCTACGTACGCTTCACTTAGGTTAGCTTAGGTTAGGTGAGAGACAGGCAAAAAGTTAGGGGTATGATTAGGTGAGGTTAGGTTAGATAACCTTAGGTGAGTTGAAGTTCGTAGCGCATCTGTTTGCCTACTTCCCCCCGCGTCCTGCGGCAAACCTAGCCTAACCTAACTTAACCTAACCGAACTGAATCGAACCTAACCCAACCTAAGCATACACCTAACTTTTTGCCTGTCTCTCACCTAACCTAAGCTAACCTAAGTGAAGCGTACATAGGCTAACCTAACCTATCTTAACTTAACCTAATCTAACCTAACTTAATCTAGCCTAAGCTAACCTCATCATACTCGCCAGAAAAGGTTAGGCTAACGTATCCGGTGTACTTATGAAAAGTTAACCAAACAAAAAATAAATTAAAAATTTATAACTGTTTCTATATATTTATTAATATTTATTTATACCTAACCTAACCTATTGTTTTGGAGGTTAGATGAATGAGTTTGAATGATTGTCTTTAATAATAGAACGAGTCACTCATTTTTTAATTTAAAAATTTGAGGGTAAATCCATAAGACAAAGGAGCTAAAATTTAATTTAAAATTAGAATAGAACTTTAAATTTTTCATCTATTTGAGAAAAAAACCATAAATGATGTGGAACCATTTTATTTTCTTGGAAAAATTAGAAGAGAACTTTGAATTTTTTATGTCTTTGAGAAAGTAAGAACTGAAGTGGAAGTTTTTTTCATTTTCATTGGAAAAATTCAGAATTGAGCTAATTTTATTAAATTCTTTCAAAAAATTTAGAAGAGAACATGAACATTTTGCACTTCTTTGAGAAAACTCTGAATTAAATTGATGCATCTTATTTTCGTGTCGAATATTCAAAATCAATGTATAAATTTTTCTATCTTCTATGAAAAATTTGGAACAGAACTTTAAATTTTCCATCTGTTTACCAAAAATTGGAACTGAATTTAAGAAAATTAGAATTAAAGTGAAACTTTTTATCTTCACTGGAAAATAATCACAATCATAGTATAACTTTTCCTATATTCTATAGAAAAATTTAGAACTGAACTTTAAATTTTTTATGTCTTCGAGATATTATGAACTGAAGTGGGAGGTTTTTTTCATTTTCATTAGTAAAATTCAGAATTAAGCTAACTTGTTTCTCTTCTTTTAGAAAATTCAGAAGAGAACTTGAAAATTTTGCACTTCTTCGAGAAAGCTCTGAATTAAAGTGGAGTTTCTTATCTTCATGTTGAATATTCACAATCAATGTATAACTTTTTCTATCTTCTATGAAAAATTTGGAACATAACTTTAAATTTTTCATTTCTTTGAGAAAAATCAGAACTGAATTTAAGAAAAATTATAAATAAAGTGAAACTTTTGATCTTCATGGAAAATAATCACAATCATAGTATTACTTTTTTTTTCTTTCATCTAAAAATTTAGAATATAACTTTAAATTTATTTATTTCATTGTGGAACTTAAAACTGAAGTGGAAGATTTTTATTTCCTCTGGAGAAATTGGAATTGAAGTGTGTTCTGTGGTAAAGTTCAGAAGAGAACTTGAACTTTTCTTCACTTCGTTGAGAAAATTTTAAATTGAACTAGAACTTTTTATCTTCCTTGAAAATATTCACAAGTATGGTATTACTTTTCTATATTCCACTGAAAAATTTAGAATTGAACTTTAAATTTCCGTATGTCCTTATGAAATAAAGAACTGAAGTGGAAGATTTTTATTTTCCCTAGTGAAATTAGAATTGAATTGTATTCTTTAGTAAAATTCAGAAGAGAACTTGAACTTTTTTTCACTTCGTTGAGAAAATTGTAAATTGAACTAGAACTTTTTATCTTCCGGGAAAATATTCACAAGTATAGTATTACTTTTTCTATCTTCCACCGAAAAATTTAGAATTCAACTTTAAATTTCTTTAAGTCTTTGTGAAATAGAGAACTTAAGTGGAAGATTTTTATTTTCTCTGGTGAAATTAGAATTGAATTGTGTTCTTTGGTAAAATTCCGAAGAGAACTTGAACTTTTTTATCTTCTGTGAAAAATTTGGAACAGTATTTTAAATTTTTCATCTCTTCGAGAAAATATTCACAGGTATGGTATTACTTTTTCTATCTTCTGCCGAAAAATTTAGAATTAAACTTTAAATTTCTTTGTTTCTTTGTGAAATATAGAACTGAAGTGGAAGATTTTTATTTTCTCTGGTGAAATTAGATTTGAATTGTGTTCTTTGGTAAAATTCAGAAGAGAAATTGAATTTGTCTTCACTTCGTTGAGAAAAATTTTAAATTGAACTATAGCTTTTTATCTTCCGGGAAAATATTCACAAGTATGGTATTACTTTTTCTATCTTCCACTGAAAAATTTTGAAATGAACTGTAAATTTCTTTATGTCTTTGTGAAATACAGAACTTAAATGGAAGATTTTTATTTTCTCTGGATAAATTAGAATTGAATTGTGTTCTTTGATAAGATTCAGTGGAGAACTTGAATTTTTCTTCCCTTCGTTGAGAAAATTTTAAATTTAACTAGAGCTTTTAATCTTCCGGGAAAATATTCACAAGTATGGTATTACTTTTTCTATCTTCCACTGAAAAATTTAGAATTGAACTCTGAATTTCTTTGTCTTTATGAAATAAAGAACTTAAGTGGAAGATTTTTATTTTCTCTGGTGAAATTAGAATTGAATTGTGTTCTTTGGTAAATTTCAGAAGAGAACTTGAATTCTTCCTTACTTCGTTGAGAAAATTTTAAGTTGAACTAGAACTTTTTATCTTCCGGGAAAATACTCACAAGTATGGTATTAATGATTCTATAGTTCACTAAAAAATTTCTAATTGAAATCTAAATTTATTAATGTGGTTGTGAAAAACAGAACTTGAATGGAAGATTTTTAATTTATATGTATAAATTATAATTTTCCTTTGTTATTTGACAAAATTAATGGGATAACTTGAATTTTTATTCACTTCGTTGAGAAAATTTAAAATTGAACTAAAACTTTTTATCTTCCGTGAAAATATTCACAAGTATGGCATTACTTTTTCTATCTTCCACTGAAAAATTTCGAAATGAACTCTAAATTTCTTTATGTCTTTTTCAAATACGAAACTGACGTGAAAGATTTTTGTTTTCTCTGGAGAAATTTTTCATCTCTTCGAGACAGATCTGAACTAAAGTGGAAAATTTTTATATTATTTGGAAAAATAGAAATGATCAATGACTTATTTCTTTTTCATTGAGAAAATTCAGAAAAGAACTTGAACTTTCCTTGACTTCGTTGAGAAAATTTTAAATTGAACTAGAACTTTTTATCTTCCGGGAAAATATTCACAAGTATGGTATTACTTTTTCTGTCTTCCACCGAAAAATTTAGAATTGAACTCTAAATTTCTTTATGTCTTTGTGAAATAAAGAACTGAAGTGGAAGATTTTTGTTTTCTCTGGAAAAATTAGAATTGAATTATGTTCTTTGGTAAAATTCCGAAGATAACTTGAACTTTTTTATCTTCTGTGAAAAATTTGGAACAGTATTTTAAATTTTTCATCTCTTCGAGAAAATATTCACAAGTATGGTATTACTCTTTCTATCTTCCAACGAAAAAATTTATAATTGAACTTTAAATTTCTTTATGTCTTTGTGAAATAAAGAACTTAAGTGGAAAACTACACCTCCCAAATCATAATTTTCTGAAAGCACAAACCTATGAAATGCTAAGAAATCTAGCTCAGAAAAGTCAAAAATAGCAAACCATTCATTCCCAAATCATAGGTTTCAGTCAACACACACCTACGAAAGGCTAAGAAATCCAGCTCAAAAAAGTCGAAAAATAGCAACACAGACATCCCAAATCATAGGTTTCAGACACCACACGCTTACGAAAGACTGAGAAATCTGGTTATGAAAATTCGGAAATAGCAAATTGCATACCCCAAATCATACGTTTCAGACAAAACACACCTATGAAATACTAAGAAACCATAGCTCAGAAAAGCTTGAAATAGCAAACTATTCAACCCAAACTATATGTTTCCGACAACAAACACCTATGAGGGACTAAGAATCCTAGCTCTGAAAAGTCTAAAAAGCAAACTACAAATCCCAAATCATAATTTTCTGACAGCACACACCTATGAAAGGCTAAGAAACCTAGCTCAGAAAAGTCAAAAATAGCAAATTAACCATCCCAAATCATAGGTTTCAGACAACACATACCCATGAAAGGCTAAGAAATCCAGCTCAGAAAAGTCAAAAATAGCAACCCACCCATCCCAAATCATTGGTTTCAGTCAACACACATCAACGAATGACTAAGAAATCTAGCTTAGAAAAGCCCGAAAAAGTAATTTACATATCCCAAATCATAAGTTTCAGACAACATTCACCTATGAAATACTATGTAACCTAAGCTCAGAAAAGCCTGAAATAGCAAATTACACACCTCAAATCATAAGTTTCAGACAACACACACCTATGAAATACTAAGAAACCTTAGCTCAGAAAAGCCTGAAATAGCAAACTACTCATCCCAAACTATAGGGTTCAGACAACAAACACCTATGAGGGACTATGAATCCTAGCTCTGAAAAGTCCAAAAAGCAAACTACAAATCCCGAATCATAGGTTTCAGACAACACACACCAACGAAAGACTAAGAACCTTATGTCCCAAATCATAGGTTTCAGTCAACACACGCCAACGAAAGACTAAGAAATCTAACTTAGAAAAGCCCGAAATAGTAATTTACATATCCCAAATCATAAGTTTCAGACAACATTCACCTACGAAATACTATGAAACCTTAGCTCAGAAAGGCCTGAAATAGCAAATTAGACACCTCAAGTCATAAGTTTCAGACAACACACACCTACGAAATACTAAGAAACCTTAGCTCAGAAAAGCCTGAAATAGCAAACTACTCATCCCAAACTATAGGTTTCAGACGACAAACACCTATGAGAGACTAAGAATCCTATCTCTGAAAAGTCCAAAAAGCAAAACTACAAATCCCAAATCATAGGTTTCAGACAACACACACACATGAAAGACTAAGAAATCTAGCTTAGAAAAGCCCGAAATAGTAATTTACATATCCCAAATCATAAGTTTCAGTCAACACACACCCACGAAAGGCTAAGAAATCCAGCTCTGAAAAGTCCAAAAGTAAACTACTCATCCCAAACTATAGGCTTCAGACAACAAACACCTATAAAAGGCTAAGAAATCTAGTTCAGAAAAGTCAAAAATAGTAATTTACATATCCCAAATCATAAGTTTCTGACAACACACACCTATGAAAGGCTAAAAAACCTAGCTCAGAAAAGTCAAAAATAGCAAACTATTCATCCCAAACAATAGGTTTCAGACAACCAACACCTATGAGGGACTAAGAAATCTAGCTCAGAAAAGCCCGAAATAGTAATTTATATATCCCAAATCATAATTTTCTGACAACATTCACCTACGATATACTATGAAAGCCTAGCTCATAAAAGTCTGAAATAGCAAACTACTCATCCCAAACTAGAAGTTTCAGACAACAAACACCAACGAAAGGCTAAGAACTCCAGCTCTGAAAAGTCCAAATAGCAAACTACACATCCCAAATCATAATTTTCTGACAACACAGACCTATGAAAGGCTAAGAAATCCAGCTCAGAAAAGTGGGGCGTCGGGGGCCCTTGAGGCGGGGCCCCGGCGGCCCGCGGGGCGGGGGCTGGCTTCTGTGTCTCAATGCATAAAAAATATTTAAAAAAATGTGGAGGGGAGGAGGGGAGGAAGGGGAGGGGGAGGGGGGATGAGGGGAGGGGAGGGGAGGAGGGGAGGAGAGGAGGGGAGGGGGAGGGAGATTGGGAGGAGGGGGAGGGGGAGGGGACGGTGAGGAGGGGGAGGAGAGAGAGGGAGGGGAGGGGGGCCTTTGGGAGCCTGGGGGACCTTTGGGGACCGGTGGAGGGCCTTTGGGGGTCCTGGGGGGCCAGTTGGAAGCCTGGGGGACATTTGCAGACCGGGTGAAGGCCTTTGGGACCCCAGTGGTCTTTTGGGAGCTCGATGCGCCTTTGGGGGCCCGGGGTGGGCCTTTGAGGGTCTGGGGGGGGCCGGGTGGGAGCCCTGGGAACCTTTGGGGACCGGGGGTTCCTTCTGGATTGGGGTATGGGGATTGGAACCCTTTGGATCGGGGTAGGGCGATTGGTGGCCCTTTGGGGTTGTGGTATGGGGACCTCACAACACTGTTCAATGGAACTTGTGTGTTATAATGACCACACTCAAAACCTCTTCTAAAATCATCTTTTAAATCATCTTTTAAATCAACGTCTCTAACGGTTTCGCCGAAATAATTCCATAAGCTGTCTAAAACCGTTTCGCCCAAATAATCCCCTAAAAGTAATTTCTGTGTGTTCTTTTTGTTTTTTGGCATCTCTGTGCTTTCACATTTCAAATTTCTAGGAAACCCTTTCCTACGTTAATCTCTTCATCTCATAAATTTTCCTAGCTAAACTATTAAGGTTTCGTTAGAATATCAATTTATCTCTCCGACTTAAAGCTCCGTGAAGCCGTATTTAAAAATAGAATTTCTATCTCTTTAGACTCCCGCATAATTCCAAGATAACAAGTGATGTCATTTATAATTCTTGACACTAAAGATCGATGAAGCCCTATTTAAAAATAGAATATTAATTTTTCTCTCTGACCTAAACAACGTTTATCCCTCAGACCTAAGATTAAAGAAGCCTTAATGTTTCTTAATTCTCCCCTTCGTGAATCAATAATTTCCCCTAGCGATTATGTAAATCAATTTCTCAGGTTAGGCTAGCCAAACAACAATGAAGCCATGTTTGTTTCTTAATTCTCCCCTCCGTTAATCAATAATTTCCCCTAGCGATTATGTATATCAAGTTCTCAGGACAGGCTAGCCAAACAACAATGAATCCATGTTTGTTTCTTAATTCCCCCTTCGTAAATCAATAATTTCCCCTAGTGATTATGTAAATCAAGTTCTCAGGTTAGGTTAGCCAAACAATCTCATCACATTTGCATCAAGCATGTCCATTCTCACTGACAACGAACAGATATAAATCATGCATATAACAGACATGAAAAACATTCAATAAATCGAAAAATACACATGACCATCCATGAAAATAGACATTAAAGTGACAGAGTTCCTGTTTTTCAAATTCTCACTGACAAAAACCATAAAACATCCATAATTTGATGTTGACAGCCATGAAAAACATCAAATAAATTGACCAACACACATAACCAACCATAAAAAAAGACATAAATGTGAGAAAATTCCTTTTTTTCCATGTGAGAAAATTTCTGTTTTTTCATTCTCAGTGAGAAAACCATAAACCACGTGGTAATGTTCGGAGTAGCACCCCCCTTTCTACTCATAACTTTTGATGGGTAGGACTAAACTTGATGAAAGTTATATATTTGAAATCAGCATTAAAATCTAATTCTTCTGATGTATCTATTGGTATCAAAATCCTGTTTTTTAGAGTTTCGGTTACTAATGAGTTCGTTACCACGAACTGTTTGAAAAAAGAGACCCCGCCGAAGCAAAGCTTTTTTTTCTGCCATTTTCTGTCATAAAAGATCAGTCTTTGATCAGAGGTTCATTTACTTGATAATGTCAATTTTAAAAAAAAGCCTATCATTTGGTATGGCTAGAAACTCTTAATTTGAGGTTTAAAGATCCCAGTGTTAAAAGTAGAGGAATGGAATTTAGCATGGTTAGCACAGCTGTTGTGCATCCTCTTTTTATTTTTTTCCGGTTGTGATTGTACCGGAGCTGTTGTATAATTATGACGAGCGACCATTTTCAGATTTTGAAAATTCTTGCCAATTTTCTAGATTATAAAAGAAATAGCGTCACAAGTGAGATTATCTATCAAAAACAACAATTTTTTACCAAAATGCCAGTGAGTGAAAATTCCGAGATCAAATCAATCGATTCAAATCTAAAAACTGTCTAAAAGCCAGCCGATCAAAATTTATCAAAATTTTGAAAAAAAATACATACTTTCCTTACTAATTAGTACCTCTTGTCCTCATATGCACTCTCCCGTCAATGCTCCTCAACTTGCGCTTTAGTTTTCTGAGGTATCTACCACAAACCCCTCCTCTTCCATAGGAAACTGAACTTTGGCGAGCTTAGTCATAATTTCTATTTTTCCATATATTTTCGTAATAACATTTTGTTCTAAGATACGAGTCTTTGAGAGGGGATGGTCTACAAAGACATAGCCAAAAAAAGAAAAATAAACATCCATTCATTCACCGTTTGATACTCTTTCTAATTATAATAAACATTTCTGTCGGAAATGTCGACGGTTAAGTCGTGAAATAGGTCACTATTGACAAGGGCCGCTACTCACTTGCCATTCATTGCTATGAACGAATTGAAAGTGATGGCTATAGGCCAAATTTTGTTTTAGAATGCTGATGCTACAATTGTAGCCTCAAATTCTTAATTAATGACTTTAAAAATCCTTCAATACTAATTTTTGATAAAATAAAATATCAACAGCAAAATATGTACTTACATTGTCTTGATTATGTCTTTTATTATGCAATTTTTATGTCTGGTATGTGATCAACAAGCTCAGAAATCTTTTGATGCAAGCTTTGGTGAAAATTGGAAACCCCTTGTGAAATAAGTAGGTTAAACGGGGTATTTTGTTTTAGAACACTCGCGATGTAATTGTAGCCTCATATTTGAGTGTTTGAGACAAGAATGTTAGATAACTACCTTTCTACTACTGCTACTACTAACAACTCACCGCAGCACCAAACCACATTTCTACTAAAATGTAAACGCACGCCTATTCCCTGTTTTTGATTTTGGAATAGAGTACTTGCAGTTTGGCACCCTTTTTCCTAAGGGGGCACCTGTCATGTTGCCTAAGGGTCACATTTCTGGGCTCTAACACCGTTCTGATTACAATGACCATCTTGAAGTTTTATTTCGGTATAATGTCTGACTGTACCGACAAAACCGGCGGCTGGTACTCTCTGACCGGTTTTAAGATTAAAAGGAGTGATTGGAGTCAGAATTCGTGATCAAAGGTACCCCTCCCTCAAATTACTACAACTATCTGACCCTTATGGTGAAACACAGAAGGTACAATAGTCTTTACTAAGTCAGCGCTACTCTGTTGACTATGAATTAGCGTATTTTCTTTAACTATTTGAATTGCCAAAGTTTCAGATCTATTATTGAAGGCTAATATTACCATGGCTTCTACTATCCAAATCTCAGTTCTAAGACTCAGCTTTCTACTTATTTTCAACTTAAAAAAAAAAAAAAAAAAAAAGCACCTTGGCTATTCTACATCTCCGGACTGTTGATATACCCCGCAACAAGAAAACTTTAGGTGTCAAAAACTTCAGTACAGTCGGCAGTGAGCTGTTATTATTATTATTAGTAGTAAGGTGAGCAATGCGAGGTATGGCAGAAAAGTGGCTATAGCTCAAAGCCCCTCCTCGGAAGGCCCCAGAAGATTTGTCTATAGTTTTTTAATTGATTTATATTTTTTCAAGATGGGGATGATGCATCTTAAGGGGGACCCATTAAGGGGGACACCCTAGTTCAGTTATGTGAGGGATTAATTAAAATGCCTATTTTAGTTATAAAATCTTAGCGACGACTTAACTATTCTTAAATACAAAGAACACTTAATTATTGTCCACGCAGCCCTATCTTCCGCAAAAAAGCTGTTGTGCGTTCCATCCAGCCCGAGGAAATACTCTATTAATTTCTGAAATACCTTATGAGCGAAATTACAAATTCATTGAGAAGAGAATTTCGGAAAAACTTAAAATACTTCTTCTCAAAATACAGATGGCGATTCTTATAAAGAGCTAAATTACAAAATCATGCGCAGAGGGATAGGAAGTTTATAAACCATAACAGTAGAAACGACCCTATTGATACTGAAAGAACTCCTTATATGGGCATAGCCTCCATAGGGAGAACACGTGGGTTAATGGGGTCAATGACCTAAATTTCCAAGGTCGATGTTGTTGTTGTTGTTGTTTTGGCCATATGCATAGAGTCATTAGGGAGAACACGTGGTTAATTAAAAGAGATTGGGAATGTGGAACACCTGTGTTGTCAGTCATTAATCAAATTGTTTCCGGCCAAAGTTTAATAATGTCTGACAGGTACTGTCAATCATTAATCAAATAGTTTCCAGGCGAAGTTTAATAATGTCTGACAGGTGATGTCAAGATTGATTAATATGTCACGAAATGGGAATTAATTTGTTGTTTCTAAGGGGAATTATTGATTCAAGAAATGGGGAATTAATTTGTTGTTTCTAAGGGGAATTATTGATTCACGAAAGGGGAATTAATTTGATGTTTCTAAGGGGAAGGTGGGGAAGAGATATATTGATTGCGTAATCAAGGGAGAGAATTCCCGAGAAATTGATTACATAATCGGTAGAACCCTATAAGGAGCTCGTGATGGGAATCCATTTATGGGCATAGAATGACGTAATCAACTAGGACAAATGGATTTCTGAGAAATTGATTAAATAATCGGTAGAACCCTATCAGAAGATCATGATGGGAATCCATTTATGGGCATAGAATTACTTAATCAACTAGGACAAATGGATTTCTTAGAAATTGATTACATAATCGGTAGAACCATATCAGAAGATCATGACGGGAATTCATTTATGGGCATAGAATGACGTAATCAACTAAGACAAGCAAGTTACTTTCTTAATGTCCCTCCTAAACCCATTTTCCAACTTGAAGTACTTATCTTTTTCACCCACAACTATACTTTACAGCTTTTAGGATACCTCAAAACCTAGAAATACTTTTCAAAGACCATTTCAGAGCAAGTTACTTTCTTAATGTCCCTCCTAAACCCATTTTGCAACTTGAAGTAATTATCTTTTTCACCCACAACCATACTTTACAGCTTTTTGGGTGTCCCAACACCAAGCAATACTTTTCAAAGACCATTTCAGAACCAGTTCCTCTCTTAATGTCCCTTCTAAACTCATTTTACAAGTTGAAGTTCCCATCCTTTTCACCCGCAACTTTACTTTACAGCTTTTTGAATGCCCCAACTCCAAGCAATACTCTTCAAAAGGCATTTCAGAACAAGTTCTTTTCTTAATGTCCCTCCCAAACCCATTTTACAAGTTGAAGTACCCATACTTTTCAACCACAACTTTACTTTACAGCTTTTGAATGCTTCAACACCAAGCAATACTTTTCAAATGGCATTTCAGAACAAGTTATTTTCTTAATGTCCATTCTAAACATATTTTACAAGTTGAAGTTCCCATCCTTCTTACACACAATTTTACTTTACAGCTTTTTGAATGCCCCAACTCCAAGCAATACTTTTCAAAAGGCATTTCAGAACAAGTTATTTTCTTAATGTCCCTTCTAAACCTATTTTCCAACTTGAAGTACCAATCTTTTTCACCCACAACTGTACTTTACAGCTTTTGAATGCCCCAACACCAAGAAATACTTTTCAAAAGGCATTTCAGAACCAGTTCCTTTCTTAATGTCCCTCCCAAACCCATTTTACAAGTTGAAGTACCCATACTTTTAGCTTAGAGTTTTAGTTTGGTTTAGTTTTAGTTAAAAGTTTAGAGTTTTTAGCTTAGAGTCTTAGCTTAGAGTTTTTGTTAGAGTTATAGTTTAGTTTAGTTTTAGTTAAGAGTTTAGAGTTTTTAGCTTAGAGTCTTAGCTTAGAGTTTTATTTAGAGTTCTAGTTTTGTTTAGTTTAGTTACAGTTAAGAATTTAGAGTTTTAGCTTAGAGTCATAGCTTAGAATTTTACTTAAAGTTATAGTTTGGTTAATTTTTAGTTAAGAGTTTCGAGTTTTAGCTTAGAGTCTTAGCTTAGAGTTTTTGTTAGAGTTGTAGTTTAGTTTAGTTTTATTTAATAGTTTAGAGTTTTTAACTTAGAGTCTTAGCTTAGAGTTTTAGTTAGAGTTGAAGTTTAGTTTAGTTACAGCTAAGATTTTCGAGTTTTAGCTTGGAGTCATACCTTAGAGTTTTACTTAAAGTTTTAGTTTGGCTAAGTTTTAGTTAAGAGTGTCGAGTTTTAGCTTAGAGTCTTAACTTAGACTTTTTTGTTAGAATTCTAGTTTAGTTTAATTTTAGTTAAGAGCTTGATGTTTTACCTTTGAGTTTCAGTTAGAATTCTAGTTTAGTTTAGTTAAGAATTTGGTGTTTTAGCTTAGAGTCTTAGCATAGAGTTTTGGTTAGAGTTCTAGTTTATTTTAGTTTTAGTTATGAGTTTAGAGTTTTTAGCTTAGATTCTTAGCTTAGAGTTTTTGTTGAAGTTCTAGTTTAGTTTAGTTATATTTAATATTTTAGAGTTTTATATTATAGACTTAGCTTATAGTTATAGTTTTAGTTTAGTTTTAGTTAAGAGTTTAGAGTTTTTTAGATTAGAGTCTTAGCTTAGAGTTTGTGATAGAGTTCTAGTTTAGTTTAGTTTTAGCTAAGAGTTCGATGTTTTACCTTAGATTCATAGCTTAGAGTTTTAGTTAGAGTTCTAGTTTAGTTTAGTTTTAGTTAAGAGTTTAGAATTTTAGCTTAGAGTCTTAGCTTAGAGTTTATGTTAGAGTTCTAGTTTATTTTAGTTTTAGTTAAGAGTTTAGAGTTTTTAGCTTAGAGTCTTAGCTTAGAGTTTTTGATAGAGTTCTAGTTTAGTTTAGTTTTAGTTAAGAGTTTGATGTTTTACCTTAGAGTGATAGCTTAGAGTTTTAGTTAGAGTTGTAGTTTAGTTTAGTTTTAGTTAAGAGTATATAATTTTAGCTTAGAGTCTTAACTTAGAGTTTTTGTTAGAGTCCTAGTTTATTTTAGTTTTAGTTAAGAGTTTAGAGTTTTTAGCTTAGAGTCTTAGCTTAGAGTTTTAGTTAAAGTTCTGGTGTAGTTAAGTTTTAGTTAAAATTATAGAGTTTTTAGCTTAGAGTCTTAGCTTAGAGTTTATGTTAGAGTTCTAGTTTAGTTTAGTCTTAACTTAGAGTTTTTTGATAGAGTTCTAGTTTAGTTTAATTTTAGTTAAGAGTTTTGTGTTTTAACTTAGAGTCTTAGCTTAGAGTTTTAGTTAGAGTTCTAGTGTAGTTTAGTTTTAGTTAAGAGTTTAGAATTTTATCTTAGAGTTTTAGCTTAGAGTTTTTGTTAGAGTTCAAGTTTATTTTAGTTTTATTTAAGAGTTTAGAGTTTTTAGCTTAGAGTCTTAGCTTAGAGTTTTAGCTAGAGTTCTAGTTTAGTTTAGTTTTAGTTAAGAGTTTAGAATTTTATCATAGAGTCTTAGCTTAGAGTTTTTGTTAGAGTTCTAGTTTATTTTAGTTTTAGTTAAGAGTTTAGAATTTTTAGCCCTAGTTTAATTTAGTTTTAGCTAAGAGTTCGATGTTTTACCTTAGAGTCATAGCTTAGAGTTTTAGTTAGAGTTCTAGTTTATTTTAGTTTTAGTTAAGAGTTTAAAATTTTAGCTTAGAGTCGTAGCTTAGAGTTTATGTTATATTTATAGTTTATTTTATTTTTATTTAATATTTTATATTTTTTATATTATATTATTAGACTATATTTTTTGATATATTTATATTATATTTTATTTTTATTTAAGAGTTTGATGTTTTACCTTAGAGTCATAGCTTAGAGTTTTAGTTAGAGTTCTAGTTTAGTTTAGTTTTAGTTAAGAGTTTAGAATTTTAGCTTAGAGTCTTAGCTTAGAGTTTTGTTAGAGTTCTAGTTTATTTTAGTTTTAGTTAATAGTTTAGAGTTTTTAGCTTAGAATCTTAGCTTAGAGTTTTTGTTAAAGTTCTAGTTTAGTTTAGTTTTAGTTAAAAGTTTAGCTGAGAGTCTTAGCTTACAGTTTTTGTTAGAGTTCTAGTTTAGTTTAGTCTTAACTTAGAGTTTTTTGATAGAGTTCTAGTTTAGTTTAATTTTAGTTAAGAGTTTGGTGTTTTACCTTAGAGTCTTAGCTTAGAGTTTTAGTTAGATTTCTAGTTTAGTTTAGTTTTATTTAAGAGTCTATAGTTTTAGATTCGAATCTTATCTTAGATTTTTTGTTATTTCTCTATTTTAGTTTATTTTTAGTTACTTGTTAAGTTTCTTTAGCTTATAGTCTTAGATTAGTTTTTGTCATAGTTTTATGTTATGTTAGTTTTAGTTGATAATTAAGAGTTGTATCTTAGAGTCTTATCTTAGAGTTTTGTTATAGTTCTAGTTTAGTTTAGTTTTAGTTAAGAGTTTATAGTTTTTAGCTTAGTCTTAGTTTAGAGTTTTTGTTGAAGTTCTAGTTTAGTTTAGTTTTAGTTAAAAGTTTAGAGTTTTTAGCTTAGAGTCTTAGCTTAGAGTTTTTGTTAGAGTTCTAGTTTAGTTTAGTCTTAACATAGAGTTTTTTTTATAGAGTTCTAGTTTAGTTTAATTTTAGTTAAGAGTTTGATTTTTTAACTTTGAGTTTCAGTTAGATTTCTATTTTAGTTTAGTTTTAGTTAATAGTTTTGTGTTTTAAATTATAGTCTTAGATTATAGTTTTATTTAGATTTATATTTTATTTTAGGTTTAGTTAGGTGTTTAGAGTTTTAGCTTAGAGTCTTAGCTTAGAGTTTTTTGTTAGAGTTCTAGTTTAGTTTAGTTTTAGTTAAGAGTTTAGAGTTTTAGCTTAGAGTCTTAGTTTAGAGTTTTTGTTGAAGTTCTAGTTTAGTTTAGTTTTAGTTTAGAGTTTTATCTAAGACTTAGAGTTTCAATTATAGTTCTAGTTTGCTTTAGTTTTAGTTAAGAGTTTAGAGTTTTTATCTTATAGTCTTATCTTAGTTTTATTTAGAGTTATAGTTTAATTTAGTTTTAGTAAAGAGTTTAGAGTTTTACCATAGAGTCTTAGCTTATAGTTTTAGTTAGAGTTAAAAGTTTACTTTAGTTACAGTTAAGAATTTATATTTTTAGCTTAGAGTCATAGATTAAAAATTTACTTAAAGTACTATTTTGGTTAATTTTTAGTTAATAGTGTAGATTTTTATCTGAGTCTTATCTTAGAGTTTTTGTTAGAGTTTTAGTTTAGTTTTAGTTAAGATTTTAAAGTTTTACATTAGAATATTAGCATAGAGTTTTTGTTATAGTTCTAGTTTAGTTTAATTTTAGTTAAGAGTTTGTTGTTTTAAAATTAAGTTTAATTTATAGTTATATTTTAATTTACTTTTATTTATTAGTTTGTTGTTTTAAATTATACTCATAGCTTAGAGTTTTAGTTAGAGTTCTAGTTCAGTTTAGTTTTAGTTAAGAGTTTAGAGTTTTACCTTAGAGTCTTAGCTTAGAGTTTTTTTGTTAGAGTTCTAGTTTAGTTCAATTTTAGTTAAGAATTTGATGTTTTACCTTTGAGTTTAAGTTAGAGTTCTAGTTTAGTTAACTTTTAGTGAAGATTTTATTGTTTTAACCTAGAGTCTTTGCTTAGAGTTCTAGTTAGAGTTCTAGTTTAGTTTAGTTTTAGTTAAGAGTTTAGAATTTTAGCTTAGAGTCTTTGCTTAGAGTTTTTGTTAGAGTTCTAGTTTATTTTAGTTTTAGTTAAGAGTTTAGAGTTTTTAGCTTAGAGTCTTAGCTTAGAGTTTTTGTTGAAGTTCTAGTATAGTTTAGTTTAGTTTTAGTTAATAGTTTAGAGTCTTAGCTTAGAGTTTTTGTTAGAGTTGAAGTTTAGTTTAGTAATAGTTAAGAGTTAAGAGTTTAGAGTTTTTTGATTAGAATCTTAGCTTAGAGTTTTTGTTAGAATTGTAGTGTATTTTAGTATAAGTTAATAGTTTCGAGTTTTATCTTAGAGTCTTAGCTTAGAGTTATATTTAGAGATAAAGTTTATTTTAGTTTTAGTTAGTAATTTATAGTTTTATATTAGTGTCATATCTTAGATTTTTACTTAATGTTCTAGTTTTTTTAAGTTTTAGTTAAGTGTTTAGAGTTTTATCTGAGTCTTAGCTTAGAGTTTTTGCTGGAGTTCTAGTTTAGTTTAGTTTTAGTTAAGAGTTTAGAGTTTTACCATAAAGTCTTAGCTTAGAATTTTTGTTAGAGTTGAAGTTTAGTTTAGTTATAGTTAAGAATTTAGAGATTTTAGCTTAGAGTCTTAGCTTAGAGTTTTTGTTAGAGTTTTAGTTTAGTTTAGTTAAGAGTTTAGAGGTTTATCATAGAGTCATAGCTTAGAGTTTTTGTTGAAGTTGAAGTTTAGTTTAGTAACAGTTAAGAATTTAGATTTTTTAGCTTAGAGTATTAGCTTAGAGTTTTACTTAGAGTTCTAGTTTAGTTTAGTTTTAGTTAAGAGTTTAGAGTTATATCTTAGAGTCTTAGCTCAGAGTTTTTGTTGAAGTTCTAGTTTAGTTTTGTTAAGAGTTTAGAGTTATACCTTAGAGTTATTGCTTAGAGTTTTACTTAGAGTTGAAGTTTGGTTTAGTTATAGTTAATTCTTTAGAGTTTTATCTTGGAGTCTTAGATTAGAGTTTTATTTAGAGTTCTAGTTTAGTTTAGTTTTAATTAAGAGTTTTTAGTTTTACCTTAAAGTCTTAGATTATAGTTTTAGTTAGGGTTGAAGTTTCGTTTAGTTTAGTTATAGTTAAGAGTTTATAGTTTTATCTTAGAGTCGTAGCTTAGAGTTTTAGTTAGAGTTATTGTTTAGTTTAGTTTTAGTTAAGAGTTATAGCTTAGAGGTTAAGCCTAGAATCTTAGCTTAGAGATTTAGTTAGAGTTGAAGTTTAGTCTAAACAAGAGTAACCACAAAATACCACAAGATTGCATAGAAATACCAAAACCGTAGTATAGGTTAGGTTAGGTTAGAGGTTAGTTGTCTCCACGTTTAAGTTAGAGGTTAGGTTAGGTAAACCTCTAAGCTATAACTCTTAACTAAAACTAAACTAAACAATAACTCTAGCTAAAACTCTAAGCTAAGACTATAAGCTAAAACTATTAACTATTAACTTTAACTAAAATAAACGAAACTTCAGCCCTAACTAAAACTATAAGCTAAGACTTTAAGGTAAAACTCAAAACTCTTAGCTTTAACTAAACTAAGCTAGAACTCTAACTAGAACTCTAAGCTAAGACTCCAACCTAAAACTCGAAACCCTTAACTATATCTAAACTAAACTTCAACTCTAAGTAAAACTCTAAGCTAAGACTCTAAGGTAGAACTCTAAACTCTTAACTAAAATAAACTAGAGCTTCAACAAAAACTCTAAGCTAAGAATCTAAGATAAAACTCTAAACTCTTAACTAAACCTAAACTAAACTAGAACTCTAAGTAAAACTCTAAGCTAAGACTCTAAGATAAAAACTCTAAATTCTTAACTGTGACTAAACTAAACTTCAACTTCAACAAAAACTCTAAGCTATTACTCTATGATAAAACTCTAAACTCTTAACTAAACTAAACTAGAACTCCAACAAAAACTCTAAACTACGACTCTAAGCTAAAAAATCTAAATTCTTAATTATAACTAAACTAAACTTCAACTCTAACAAAAACTCTAAGCTAAGAATCTAAGGTAAAACTCTAAACTCTTAACTAAAACTAAACTAAACTAGAACTCTAACAAAAACTCTAAGCTACGACTCAGCTAAAACTCTAAACACTTAACTAAAACTTAACCAAACTAGAACTTTAAGTAAAAATCTAAGCTATGGCACTAAGCTAAAACTCTAAATTCTTAACTTTAACTAAACTAAACTTTAACTCTAACTATAACCCTAAGCTAAGACTCTAAGCTAAAACTCTAAACTCTTAACTATTACTAAAATAAACTTCAACTCTAACAAAAACTCTAAGCTAAGATTCTAAGCAAAAAACTCATTAACTCGTAATTATTACTAAACTAAACTTCAAATCTAACAAAAACTCTAAGCTAAAACTCTAAACTATAAACTTAAACTAAAATAAACTATACTAGAACTTCAACAAAAACTCTAAACTAAGACTCTAAGCTAAAAACTCTAAACTATTAACTAAAACTAAAATAAACTAGAACTCTAACAAAAACTCTAAGCCAAGACTCTAAGCTAAAATTCTAAACTCTTAACTAAAACTAAACTAAACTAGAACTCTAACTAAAACTCTAAGCTAAGACTCTAGGTTAAAACACTAAACTCTTAACTAAAAGTAAACTAAACTAGAACTCTAACTGAAACTCAAAGGTAAAACATCAAATTCTGAACTAAAACTAAACTAAACTAGAACTCTAACTAAAACTCTAAGCTAAGACTCTAAGGTAAAACTCTAAACTCTTATCTAAAACTAAACTAAACTAGAACTCTAACTAAAACTCCAAGCTATGACTCTAAGGTAAAACCCTAAACTCTTAACTAAAAATAAACTAAACTAGAACTCTAACTGAAACTCAAAGTTAAAACATCAAATTCTTAACTAAAATTAAACTAAACTAGAACTCTAACAAAAACTCTAGCTAAGACTCTAAGGTAAAACTCTAAACTCTTAACTAAAACTAAACTAGAACTCTAACAAAAACTCTAAGCTAAGACTCTAAGCTAAAAATCTAAAGTCTTAACTAAAACTTAACCAAACTATAACTTTAAGTAAAACTCTAAGCTATGACTTTAAGCTAAAAATCTAAATTCTTAACTGTAACTAAAGTAAACTTTTAACTCTAACTAAAACTCTAAGCTAAGACTCTATGGTAAAACTCTAAACTCTTAACTAAAACTAAATTAAACTAGAACTCTAAATAAAACTAAGCTAAGACTCTAAGCTAAAAACTCTAAACTCTTAACTAAAACTAAACCAAACTATAACTCTAATTGAAACTCTAAGTCTTAGCTAAAACTCTAAACTAAAACTAAACTAAACTAGAACTTCAACAAAAACTCTAAACTAAGACTCTAAGCTAAAACTCGAAACTCTTAACTAAAACTTAACCAAACTATAACTTTAAGTAAAAATCTAAGCTATGACACTAAGCTAAAACTCTAAATTCATAACTTTAACTAAACCAAACTAGAACTCTAATTGAAACTTTAAGTATAAGCTAAAACTCTAAACTAAAACTAAACTAAACTAGAACTCTAACAAAAACTCTAAGCTAAGACTCAGCTAAAACTCGAAACTCTTAACTAAAACTAAACTGAACTAGAACTCTAACAAAAACTCTAAGCTATGACACTAAGGTAAAACTCTAAACTCTTAACTATAACTTTACTAAACTATAAGTTTAACTAAAACTCTAAGCTATGACTCTAATCTAAAACTCTAAATTCTTAACAATAACTAAACTAAACTAGAACACTAACGAAAACTCTAAGCTAAGACTCTAAGCTAAAAAAACTCTAAACTCTTAACTAAAACTAAACTATAACTCTAAGCTAAGTCTCTAAGCTAAAACTCAAAACTCTTAACTAAAACTTAACTAAACTACAACTTTAAGTAAAACTCTAAGCTATGAGTCTAAGCTAAAACTCTAAACTCTTAACTATTACTAAACTAAACTTCAAGTCTTACAAAAACTCTAAGCTAAGACTCTAAGCTAAAAATCTAAACTATTAACTAAAACTAAACTAAGATAGAACTTCAACAAAAACTCTAAGCTAAGACTCTCAGCTAAAAACTCTAAACTCTTAACTAAAACTAAAATAAACTAGAACTCTAACAAAAAACTCTAAGCTAAGAATCTAAATTAAAATTCTAAACTATTAAGTAAAACTAAACTAAAATAAAACTCTAACTAAAACTCTAAGATAAGACTCTAAGGTAAAACACCAAACTCTTAACTAAAACTAAACTAAACTATAACTCTAAATGAAACTCAAAGTTAAAACATCAAACTATTAAATAAAATTAAACTAAAATACAAATCTATAAAAAAAATCTATTTTAATACTAAACTAAACTAGAACTCTAACAAAAACTCTAAGCTAAGACTCTAAGCTAAAAACTCTAAACTTTTAACTAAAACTAAACTAAACTAGAACTTAAACAAAAACTCTAAACTAAGATTCTAAGCTAAAAATTCTAAAATCTTAACTAAAACTAAAATAAACTAGAACTCTAACAAAAACTCTAAGCTAAGACTCTATGATAAAATTCTAAACTCTTAACTAAAACTAAACTAAACTAGAACTCTAACTAAAACTCTAAGCTAAAATTCTAAACTCTTAACTAAAACTAAACTAAACTAGAGCTCTAACAAAAACTCTAAGCTAAAACTCTAAGCTAAAATTCTAAACTCTTAACTAAAACTAAACTAAACTAGAACTCTAACTAAAAATTCTAAGCTAGGACTCTAAGCTAAAACACCAGAACTCTTAACTAAAATTAAACTAAACTAGAGACTCTAATCAAAAAACTCTAAGCTTTTAACTGAAACTAAACTAAACTAGAACTCTAACAAAAACTCTAAGCTAAGACTCTAAGCTAAAAACTCTAAATTCTTAACTAAAACTAAAATAAACTAGAACTCTAACAAAAACTCTAAGTTAAGACTCTAAGCTAAAATTCTAAACTCTTAACTAAAACTAAAATAAACTAGAACTCTAACAAAAACTCTAAGCTAAGACTCTAAGGTAAAACATCAAACTCTTAACTAAAACTAAACTAAACTAGAACTCTATCAAAAACTCTAAGCTAAGACTCTAAGCTAAAAACTCTAAACTCTTAACTAAAACTAAAATAAACTAGAACTCTAACAAAAACTCTAAGCTAAGACTCTAAGCTAAAATTCTAAAATCTTAGCTAAAACTAAACTAAACTAAAACTCTAACTAAAATTCTAAGCTAAGACGCTAAGGTAAAACACCGAACTCTTAGCTAAAACTAAATTAAACTAGGGCTAAAAATTCTAAACTCTTAACTAAAACTAAAATAAACTATAACTCTAACAAAAACTCTAAGCTAAGACTCTATTATAAAATTCTAAACTCTTAACTAAAAATAAAATAAACTAAAACTCTAACTAAAACTCTAAGCTAAGACTCTAAGCTAAAAACTCTAAACTCTTAAATAAAACTAAACTAAACTTGAACTCTAACAAAAACTCTAAGATAAAACTCTAAGATAAAACTCTAAAATCTTAACTAAAACTAAACTAAACTAGAACTCTAAATAAAACTCTAAGCTAAGACTCTAAGGTAAAACACCAAACTATTAACTAAAACTAAACTAAACTAGAGCTCTATCAAAAAACTCTAATTTAAGACTAAGCTAAACTAGAACTTTAACAAAAACTCTAAGATAAGACTCTAAGCTAAAAACTATAAACTATTAACTAAAACTAAAATAAACTAGAACTTTAACAAAAACTCTAAGCTAAGACTCTAAGCTAAAAACTCTAAACTCTTAACTAAAACTAAAATAAACTAGAGCTCTAACAAAAACTCTAAGTTAAGACTCTAAGCTAAAATTCTAAACTCTTAACTAAAACTAAACTAAACTAGAACTCTAACTAAAACTTTAAGCTATGACTCTAGGGTAAAACATCAAACTCTTAACTAAAACTAAACTAAACTATAAATCTATCAAAAACTCTATGATAAGACTCTAATCTAATAACTATAAACTCTTAACTAAAACTAAAATAAACTTGAACTCTAACATAAACTCTACGCTAAGACTCTAAGCTAAAATTCTAAACTCTTAACTAAAACTAAACTAAACTAGAACTCTAACTAAAACTCTAAGCTATGAATCTAAGGTAAAACATCGAACTCTTAGCTAAAACTAAACTAAACTAGAACTCTATCACAAACTCTAAGCTAAGACTCTAAGCTAAAAAACTCTAAACTCTTAACTAAAACTAAACTAAAACTATAACTCTATACTAAGTCTCTAAGCTAAAACTATAAACTATTAACTAAAACTAAACTAAACTAGAACTTCAACATAAACTCTACACTAAGATTCGAAGCTAAAAACTCTTAACTAAAACTAAAATAAACTAGAACTCTAACCAAAACTCTAAGCTAAGACTCTAAGCTAAAACACCAAACTCTTAACTAAACTAAACTAGAGCTCTAACTGAAACTCAAAGGTAAAACATCAAACTCTTAACTAAAATTAAACTAAACTAGAATTCTAACAAAAATAGTCTAAGTTAAGACTCTAAGCTAAAACTCGAAACTCTTAACTAAAACTTAGCCAAACTAAAACTTTAAGTAAAACTATAAGGTATGACTCCAAGCTAAAACTCGAAACTCTTAGCTTTAACTAAACTAAACTTCAACTCTAACTAAAACTCTAAGCTAAGACTCTAAGCTAAAAACTCTAAACTCTTAACTAAAACTAAACTAAACTAGAACTCTAACAAAAACTCTAAGCTAAGACTCTAAGCTAAAACACAAAACTCCTAACTAAAACTTAACCAAACTTTAACTTTAAGTAAGATTCTAAGCTAAGACTCTAATCTAAAACTATAAATTATTAACTGTAACTAAACTAAACTAAATTAGAACTATAAATAAAAATATAAGCTAAGACTCAAAGATAAAAACTATAAACTCTTAATTAAAACTAAACTAAACTAGAACTCTAACAAAAACTCTAAGCTAAGACTCTAAGCTAAAAACTCTAAACTTTTAACTAAAACCAAACTAAAACTCTAAGGTAAAAGTATGGGTACTTCAACTTGTAAATTGGGTTTGGGAGGGACATTAAGAAAGGAACTGGTTCTGAAATGCCTTTTGAAAAGTATTTCTTGGTGTTGGGGCATTCAAAAGCTGTAAAGTACAGTTGTGGGTGAAAAAGATGGGTACTTCAAGTTGGAAAATAGGTTTAGAAGGGACATTAAGAAAATAACTTGTTCTGAAATGCCTTTTGAAAAGTATTGCTTGGAGTTGGGGCATTCAAAAATCTGTAAAGTAAAATTGTGTGTAAGAAGGATGGGAACTTCAACTTGTAAAATAGGTTTAGAATGGACATTAAGAAAATAACTTGTTCTGAAATGCCATTTGAAAAGTATTGCTTGGTGTTGAAGCATTCAAAAGCTGTAAAGTAAAGTTGTGGTTGAAAAGTATGGGTACTTCAACTTGTAAAATGGGATTGGGAGGGACATTAAGAAAAGAACTTGTTCTGAAATGCCTTTTGAAAAGTATTTCTTGGTGCTGGGGCATTCAAAAGCTGTAAAGTAAAGTTGTGGGTGAGAAGTATGGGTACTTCAAGTTGGAAAATAGGTTTAGTAGGGACATTAAGAAAATAACTTGTTCTGAAATGCCTTTTGAAAAGTATTGCTTGGAGTTGGGGCATTCAAAAAGCTGTAAAGTAAAGTTGCGGGTGAAAAGGATGGGAACTTCAACTTGTAAAATGAGTTTAGGAGGGACATTAAGAGAGGAACTGGTTCTGAAATGGTCTTTGAAAAGTATTTCTTGGGGTTGGGACACCCAAAAAGCTGTAAAGTATAGTTGTGGGTGAAAAAGATAAGTACTTCAAGTTGCAAAATGGGTTTAGGAGGGACATTAAGAAAGTAACTTGCTTGTCTTAGTCGATTACGTCATTCTATGCCCATAAATGAATTCCCGTCATGATCTTCTGATATGGTTCTACCGATTATGTAATCAATTTCTAAGAAATCCATTTGTCCTAGTTGATTACTTCATTCTATGCCCATAAATTAATTCCCATCATGATCTTCTGATAGGGTTCTACCGATTATGTAATAAATTTCTCAGAAATCCATTTGTCATAGTTGATTACGTCATTCTATGCCCATAAATGGATTCCCGTCACGAGCTCCTTATAGGGTTCTACCGATTATGTAATCAATTTCTCGGGACTTCTCTCCCTTCGATTACGCAATCAATATATCTCTTCCCCACCTTCCCCTTCGAAACATCAAATTAATTCCCCTTTCGTGAATCAATAATTCCCCTTAGAAACAACAAATTAATTCCCCATTTCTTGAATCAATAATTCCCCTTAGAAACAACAAATTAATTCCCATTTCGTGACATATCAATCAATCTTGACATTACCTGTCAGACATTATTAAACTTCGCCTGGAAACAATTTGATTAATGATTGACAGTACTGTCAGACATTATTAAACTTTGCCCGGAAACAATTTGATTAATGACTGACAACACAGGTGTTCCAAATTCCCAATCTCTTTTAATTAACCACGTGTTCTCCCTAATGACTCTATGCACATGGCCAAAACAACAACAACAACAACAACATCGACCTTGGAAATTTAGGTCATTGACCCCATTAACCACGTGTTCTCCCTAGGGAGGCTATGCCCATATAAGGAGTTCGTTCAGTATCAATAGGGTCGTTTCTACTCATAACTGAAAAGCGGCCTCGTATAGATTTATGCTAGTGAAGAGGAGGAGGCTAGAGGGTTACCAGATCATGATAGAGAGATGTTTAATGGTTCATTTAAAATATATTTCTAATAATCTACATGTTTTTCATAACTACCATCTGCAAGTGCCATACGGCACTAAAAGTGGCACTTTCTGTGTCACTTCTCAATGGGCGGGGCTAACGGGCTACCAGAACATCGTAGACAGATGTTTAATAGCTTATATAAAAGCTACTGCTCATATTTACGTGCTTTCAAATTATCTTAAAACATAAGCATAAAATAAATATTTTTTTTATAACCGCCAAGTCATTGAACAGCATACGGTAATAATGGATTGATTTATCAGGTATTATTTTGGTCACACCAGCTATAATTCTAATAGTGGGTAATATACAATCTTAAATTTTAAGAAATATGCTTCAACATTTCTCGAAATGAAGATCAAATAAGCCATAACATGAATTCCAGAAATCTGGTTTTCTCTCTATACAAGAGAGAATTATGACATGTTCTTTTCAGAACCAAAACGAGAGTCAATCATTGGACTGAGCTATTGAGCAGAAGTGATACCATATTATAAAAAAAAGAAAGAAAGAGAAAAAAAATATCCTACAATATTTCACTTTTATACTGTAAAAAGTGTCATTAATCGGTTTACTTTTACTGTACCAAAACTCCTATATTGTTTTGTGTTTTCAGTAAAGCGCTAGTTTTCTATAATCCTACAAACACAGGGAAATACAACTAGTTGGTTTATTTGTACTAGTTTAGTTGATATACGGTATGTTAGATAGACTGTGAAGCAATAATTTTTGTTCGCTTTAAGTTTCGTTGTTTACAGAAAATTACAGAAAATTATTAGAGAAAAAATTTGTTTTTAAAATCAATCTTTGCCTTTTTTTTTTAATTGCAGAAGCAACACTGCAAAGATCCTTTAATTTTTTGAAGGGGGATGGGTAGACCCCCTCATATGCGGAATAATTTATGTTCGTTTTGATATCGCTCCTTACTTTTAGTGGGAAAACAACTTTTTTTTTATATTTAATTTCTGATCATTTTCAAATGATGCCGAGAAATCCATGCTACAAAAATGATGTACACAATTTTTGAAGGTGGATGACCTCGACACTTAGAAAAGAGCAATTATTTTTATAAAGTACATTTTTAAGATTTTCAAACCCCAATTAAAAACTCCTCCGATCGATAAAAACCTAAAAATTTTAGACATGCAGGTGTGGAAAAGCAATAAACAAGAAAAAGTTGGAAAGTAACCTAACAACCAGGAAAACATCACAGCAAAAAAAAAATGCAAACAAGTTTTTAGCATTATGATTTTTCTATATACATTGCAAACAGTTTTATCCTGTCTAATAAATAGTAAAAGTAAAGAAAATATGAAGAAATAAATATAATAATAAGTAATACTTCTTTGAATGTACAACTTTGAGTGGTTCCAGAACTATATGCCTACACTTCTCCAGCCCCTAAGTGGCAAGGGATAAGGGTATGGATTAAGTGATCTGCAGACCATACTAGAATGTTCTGGAATTTTGTTATAAACCGTGAAACTGGATGTCCTCAATTCCCTTGTGAATGGGAACGCTTGACAAGTTCAAAAAATGAGTACTTCATATTTTACAAAGATAGTGAAATAAGCGATACAAAGCATTTATAAAAGCACCAAAAGCGTGTATAAGTGTAATAAACCATCAGTAAGAGTTTTATAAGAGATACAAAGCGTTTATCAAAGCACCTGAAGCGCTTGTAAGTGACATAAACCATCAGAAGATTTTATAAATGATGCAAAGCATTTATAAAGCACCAAAAGCACTTATATGTGTTATAAAGCATCAGTAAGAGATTTATAAGGGATGCAAAGCATTTATAAAGCACCAAAAGCACTTATATGTGTTATAAAGCATCAGTAAGAGTTTTATAAGGGATGCAAAGCATTTATAAAAGCACAAAAAGTAATTATAAGTGTTAAAGAGCATGAGAAAAGTTTTTATAAGTGATACAAAGCATTTATAAAAGTATCAAAATCGTTAATAAGTGTTTTAAAGCATCAGTGAGATGGCTCGACAGGGTACGGAACATGGAGATACTTCTTTCCAGCAATTATAAGGTATACAACGCATTTATAAACGCACCAAAGGCGTTTATAAGCGTTATAAAGCATCAATAAGAGTTCTATAAGTGATATAAATCATTTATAAATCGATATATAGCGTTTATAAGTGTGCATGAGAAAGAGTTTTGTAAGTTATACAAAGCGTTTATTGGGCTATTGTACAAGGGCTATTGTACTCTATAGGACATAAGCCAGGGCAAGGCTATTATCCGCTTTTTTGTAAGACAAGGATTTTGAATTTCTTAGAAAAACTTTATTTGAGAATTAAATTGAATTCAAATGGGGTAAGACGTTTATATTATGAATCAGAGAAAAAAGGCTTAAAAATGAGCTACTAGTCAAGCAGATATAATTTAATCCCTAAAATAGTATCTAACCCCTTAGAATATCCTCTGTTCTGAAGTAACTGTGCTAAAGTATTTTTAATAGTTCCTTAGGTTTTAGGAGACAAAATATGGCAACACTGTAATCAATTTGAAAGACTGGGCGATCGGCAAAGGGTGTTTTCTTCAAAGTTTAACGACACTGAACATTGGGTGATGGCTAGGGCGATGGGCCATGAGCTATTGCTTCAGGCTGGTGGTGGATCAAGATCTAATGCAGAGATTAACTCTAACAGCGAAAGAGCATTCGTGAAGCGGCTTTCAAACTCACAGCACAATCTGTCTCTCACAAGAAAATAATTCCTTCTGAAAGCGTCTTTGGTCGATTCTTTCACTTCAGCATGGTCACTATTCCCCAAAGTCGACACGGTTACAACTCAGGTAAGCTAGAAGCTCACGAGAAAATTCTTTTGCTTTATAGAACATTACATCAAAAGCTTTTTCAGTTTGCATGTCAATAATTTTATCTCGCGTAGCTGCGGTAAGACCAGTAGCTCTAGAGAAAACTAGGTCTATCATGTGCAGCTGCTCAAACAGAGATATTGTGGTAAAAAAAAAATCCGCTAGTTGGAGTGTAGATATAAATTCAAATGTCTGAAGACTGGTTGTGAGACCGTGGGCCTGAGCCCACGTCTGAAGAATATTTAGGTAATTGATGAAACCATGGGCGTACGTAACTTCATCTCTAGGGGGGGGGGGGTCAATTCTGTGATGAAGTTATATTGGCAGTTCACAAAACCTAACATTGCCAGCAAGTTCTAAAATACCTATGAAATCTTTATTAATAAGTAATCATCGAAAATCATAAATCATCAATAAGCTTCAGCATTAATCAATCTTCTTGGATTAGAGCTAAATATTTCCGAGAAATTATGGATAATTGCTTCTTGTTTGACTTTTATTCCGTCATTCCAGCTGTTTATTTCCATCTTTTTCAGCCATCTTGCTTTTATCAACTGCTTTTTTATCTATTCAGTACGTTGTTCACCAATATATATCAGTATACCAATCTTCATTGGCATAGGCAGCATATTGTCTAGGCTGGGGGGAATCGATAGTGTGATGGAGGGCCTTTTATCAACTGCTTTTCCAACCATCTGCTTTTTCAGCCATATCTAATGTAAATTTGAAGGTCTAGGGAGGGGGCAGCTGCCCCCCTGCCCCCCCCTCCCTACGCCCATGCCGATCTTGTTGTATATCATTTCTCCAACTGAGGAACAGTTATGCCAGTGGCTTTCCGAGCATTAAAAAACAGTTGGTAATGTATATTGCTATTCGCGATAACACAATAGAGCTCTTGAAGAATGGAGGAGAAAGATGCCATTCGTCTCAAGTTCTAAATACAAGCACCCAACACAAGGTTGAGTCTATGAGCACGACGGTGAACGTAAATTGCATACACTGCAACTGCTTTAAGACCAGCTTGTATACCTGAATGTGGTTGCTCATAACACTGGCTTTATATTTTCATAGAAAAATCGAAAAAAAAACAAATTTTCCCCCTCCCCCCTCCTTTCTGGATGTCAAAAGGTAATTCCCCTTCCCCCGTCCAAAATTGTCTTGAATTGACACCAATTGGCAGGTCTCTTTTTTTTATGTTAGTCTCGCCTTTTTTATAAGTTGGTTCAAGCCAAGTCCCCCCCCCCCCCCCATTGATAAGGCCTTTCATTTGTGAAGTAGAAATGTTGGTCTTTGATTGTTGTTACAATTTTTTTTAAGTGACCTTTTAACAAATCTTGTGCTTTCTTCAAATTTTCATTTTGTAATAATCATGGGAATGTAAGATTAGGACCAGGTGCTGCCCTTCAAGATTTTTTTTTATCGATTCTTTGAATTGTCCTTCTATATAATATACTTTTGCTTGTCTATCCTGAAATCATAAGAAAATAACTGGTCTGAAATTCTCACTTTGATTGTCTCAAAGTTCAAGAAGATAAATTTCAAGATAATTCAAATACAATTCAGAACAGATTCAAGAACACACTCAAAGAAATAAAGAGTACATAATATGTATATAAAGAGGGGATCACTGCCCCAGAATTGCTCAACCGACATGTATAAGTTTTTTACAAATACTGGATCGCCTTGTTTTACTGTAATGAAAGTCGGGCACCGTGGTTTTTACAACAAGACAATAAAATGAGTCATGAAATATGAAATAGGAATAGTAAATAAATATGTTTTGAAATGAAGCTCATAATAGATTGTTGTGAAGTACACCTCTATTAGAAACGGATTTGTTTTGATTTAAAACACAATTTTTTCACACTTAAGATCAAATCAATATAATTGTGACTACTGATTTGGGGTTTCCCTCCTAAAATCAGAGGCAATGGCGGATCCAGGGGGCAAGGATCCACCCCCTAATTTATACTAAAGTAGTGTAATTTACTTAATTAACGCAAGTTTGCGTTAATTAAACTTGCTCCTAACGCAAGTTTATCGGATAAACCTAATTTACCCCCCCCTTAAAAAAAAACCTGGATCCACCCCTGATCAGAGGGGGGCTATAGCCCCAGCCTGCCCCTCCCAAATGACTCCCCTGGCCTTAATCATGAGATAAGAAAGTTTTCGTGAGTAAACTTAGAATATTTCTTTTTAAGATGCAACCATAGTCTTTTTAATTTGCAGTTTGATTGGTTTTCATGTGCTTTATAAAACAATAAAGTGTGTTAATTAATAAATATAAATTAATGTGCTTTTTTTGTTTGCTCGACCTTGACATCTATTTCGCAAAGCACAAAAAAAAAAAAATAATGATAGTCCTGCCCTGTCGTTGTTGCAACTTATACCGGATTTTGCGATGTAATACCGCAATTTGGAGAGAAATGCCGCCTTTTTTCTGATTATACCGCGAAATAACTTTGATCAGCGCATTGATGCCGCGAAATAACTTTTATGACTGAATTTATCCTAAGTAATGTCACCGTACGGGAAAAGGGACAAATGTTTCCTCTCTATTTCTAATGACATATGGCTGGATAGGTTACTGCGCAACTCGCGAAAATTCAAACAAGTAATTAATGTGCTTCCAAGAGCAAATATTTTACATATCAGTCAGGTGCCAGAATGAAAGTAATTTTCAACCATTAGTATGGTAAAGGTGTACAGACACTGCAAAGCAGAGCGAATACTATTGCAGAATTTAGTAAATAAGTAGTCAAGGGCTATCCTATCTTGCTTCTTTTGGGCATTACCTTTCCACTTTTACAGCCCAAAAGACTGAACAGCATACAGTAAAAGTAGTTAAAGCTTATAAACAATTAAAAACAAAGAAATAAAGCTTTAAACAATTTCATCTTGGGCACTTATGTTGACAAGGGTGTCATTACCTTCTTTGCTTTGGGGAGAGGGAAGAAATAAAAATACGCTGACAAATTAAAAACTGAATCATGCTGACGATTTTTTAAGGCTAGTAAATAATATTCTCTCTCGAAAAGTTGAAAATTGGAGAAAGGCATCACTACAAATTTTATTATTCATTGCATTAATTTTTTTGAAATATATTTTAAGGAAGTAAGTTGTGTAAAAACTGCTTCTGTATCGCAAAGTGTCTAAAATTAAAAAGGGGAAAAAATGAGCATCTGGTTCGAGAATGTCGTTTGGCATATTATCTGAGCCATTAAAAACTTTTCAATCTAGCATTCTCGTCTTTTGGAGTGCGTCAAACTGTCTATTTTTTCTTTAAAAAAAATATGGCGGAAGAATGGAAGTGTAGACTGGCACATGTGTCTCTTTTTTTCGTTTTCAAGGCCGGTATATAAAAGGTTCCAAAAATAGAAAAATGGGACAGAAAACGACAGTATACACCAGGGGCAGATCCTGTTTTTTAGGGGGGGGGGAGGGCAAAATAGGTTGATCCAATAAACAAATTTTAGGGGAGGGGTGTTGCAAAATAGGTTGATCCGATAAACTTGCGCTAAAAGCAAGTTTAATTAACGCAAACTTGGGTTAATTAAGTTAATTACACTACTTTAGACTACGCTAGGGGGGGGGGAGGGGTGCCCCCTCGCCCCCCTGGATCCGCTACTGGTATACACAGTATTTCTGGAGAAAGTGCCGAAAATTAAACGAATATTGATAAATAAACTTTTAATCTAGTTTAAAACAGAAAAGAGTAGATTATGCTGCTTCCAATTTTCTAGAGAATAGATGGTCTGGACGAGCTACTAGTGATGAAGAACGGACGCGAGTGCCAGAAAGTGGGAAAAAGATATGAATTTATTATTGGGGAATATTTTTCCCTTTTTTATATTGGGTGAATATCTGGCGGATGTCTCTTTTCATTTTATTCTACCTTCCTTGTTCAAAGTCCACAGCAAAATCCATCACTGAAGAAAAATGATAAAGAATAGTATCCATTTCCTAGAAAATTAGCAAGGAATTAATTGCTTTTACAAAGTAAGTTTTTTTTTAAACTAGTAACAACGTATTTGCATTACTAGTATCAAAATATACCATAAATTATACCATGTTTCGGTAGAAAGGATACCGCAAAAACACCGCTTTTATCTTCGACCGACACCGCTTTTCGGTATCGATCAAGCGGCAATACTGTACCCTTTATTCAATTGTTTCATACATTTCATTTAAATCCAAGGTTGCCACCGGTGACACTTTAGTGTCACTTTTTTTAAAAATGGCACTTTTTGGGACACCTGACACTACTAGGACATGTTTTGGCAAAAGTGACACTTTTTTTTGCTAAGTAGCACTATTTTACAAAAAAAGAATTTTTTCAGACAAAAAACCGAAAGGAAAACTGATAATGTAGATATGCATCGATATCGTTTTTCTGTCATTTAAGATTCTTATCTTAACACCGGGCTCGACAATTATTGGATGCAAGAATCTCTCTGTGGGGTGAAAACATAAACGTATTTGTCTCTATCTGTGTGTGAGAAATTTTTATATTCTTATTCTTATCACTGATAAGCGAAGATCATCCATTGATCTTCGTGTACAAAATACTTCGCAATGGAGAGGACAGAGATAGACATTTAACTGCAATGTGGTGGAGAAGCCTTCAATTGTTTTCAGTTGTTTAGTTCAACTATTTTGTGTTGTTGCAATAATTTGTAGGCTCATAGACGATAAGTCAGTCAAGCAGTTTGCAATTCTTGAGTGGGTCCGAATTCAATTTTTATGTTTTATTAGTTGAGGGTTGACTACAATTCAAAGAAGAAAAGAGGAAGAAAAGCTAAGAGTGTATTTTCGCACCACTATTTTAATAGGTGTTACTATGTTAACTAGTCACTGGGCTAGTGACTGCTTAACTTTACGCGTCTTTTCATCGATTTCCGTGACTGGAGCTCTTGAAGCCCAGTGATTGAAAAGCTCACTGGTGACATTACACAACGACTCAGCAACGCAAAAACATCCACTGAGCTAGTCCCCGAAGCCGTGCCACGCCGACATAACGTCGGTGAATGTGTAGTTTAGTATTGGCGGCGGGACGCCGCCTAGCGCACCGAAATTTTGTTGGCGGCGCGCCAATTTTTTTGATTAAAAATAATAATAAAAATTCCACTTTACCAAGCACGTTCAACCTCGAATTTAGTAAGAATTTTTAAATAGTTGGCTAAAAACAAACAAGAACAATATGACAAAACAGGAGTTTGTTGGGCCGTGCGGAAAGTGTTTATGTTCACCGTCGATCAGACCAAGTAGAATTCTCATTTTTAGCCACTAGACCCGGTGAAACCTATGTTGTGTTTATGTTTTACATCGCATTGTTCCTATAAAATCCCGTGTTTAGTCATTTCCTTCTTGTTAATGATTTGGGCTAATTTGTGTATAACTTTCAAAGTTTGAAGTTCAAACATCTCCTGTTCGTCAAATACATACGAAAAGGAAGTGAAAAAAACAAATAACATCATCGAAAAAACATTTTATACAAGTCAGATACCATGGCTTAACAACAATTTTAGATCAGCGGTTACATCACTTCAGTTACAATTGATGTAACAAAAGTGAGTTTGTTCACTCTGCCTGGAGCCATTGATCTTTTTGCAGTCACTATCAGTCTTGTCGTGCTAAAAAGCCGTTTAGCTGGGGCACTTGTAGCCGGTACAGCCAGAACTTTACGAGCGTAAACTGCCACTCGCGGGATCTGATACTAGCATTGGACATTGGGGTCCCACAGAATGTCGCAAATGGGCTTCTTCCTTGTATCTGCTGAAATAAGTTGTTTTTTAAGGGAGAACACACCTGCACCTTTACCATAGGGCTCCTGCGCTCTACACTACAGGAGGAACTAAACTGCACCTTTACCCTCTTTTCTTATCAACACGGAATAACCCTCTAAAATTCTTTCCTGAAAGAAGTGGTCAAGTTATGACGTTTCAAGTCAAAGTTTAAGGCTACATCAACTTCAGTGTGCTCTGCTAAGTGTGCAAAAAAAAAAATGTAATTAATTTCTATAGATATATTTCTATACTAGCTCTAGATAATCTACCAAGCGGGAAACTACCACAAATCACCATCAATAAATAAATTAAACCCAAAACGAACAGAAAGTACAATAAATAACCGAGTCAAACTCATAGAAATTAACGAGCAGAAACTAACATAAGTTGGGCTCAAAACCCCTATGGCTTCCCAAGGCCAGAACATAATTTGCACTTTAATAAAAAATATATAGATGTTTTTACTTATATAGCTTTAATAATCAAATCAAACTAACATTTTCATTACTAAATATCAGTGTATGTATATTAAACTGACAATGCACATTCATTTGTATTTTTTTTCAGTAAAGTGCATATTGTTTTCTGGCCTTGGGAAGCCATAAGGATTTTGAGCCCAACTTATGTTGATTTCTGCTCCTTTTGAATTTGACTTGGTTATTTATTATAATTTCTGTGCGTTTTGGGTTTCATTTATTTATCGATGCTGATTTGTGGTAGTTTCCCGCTTGGTAGATTATTTGATTTTAATTTTTCTCATTTTTTTGTTTAATGGGGTTATGTACTGTTCTTTGAAAAACGTGTTTTGTGAAAAAGCTTTCTAATTAAATTCTGTTCGTTTATATTGACATAGTCTTTTCAGGGAAAAAGAAAATAAAAATCTTTTCGTTTTTTTAAGAATTTATAGTTTGGCCTGCTATTTGTATGCTGGAAAAAAAAATTTCAGCAATTTTTAACAACACAGACCCTTTTAAAAATCTGGACTCAAATAGTAGTGTTTAATTTAGTTTCATACCTCCTCTAGTTGATCTGAAATGGAAAAGTTGATAACATTTGCAAAAAAATTTTTTTACTTTCTTTGATAGCTTGGATACACTTACGCTATTTTGATTTGGTCAAATTTTAAGAGCAGAAGAAGCCTCAAAAGTTTGAACATAACACCCTCAGTCGTACTTGGTATACTGTTGAGATGCCTTATTGGTAATTAGCATTAATACTGTGCATTTTTATTTAATATTAAAGAAACATTTACTTTTTAAAAATAAAGGCAATTTGGTGGGGGGGGGTGGGAGGGGGATTAGTTTCCCTTCAATCACTTTCGACTATTAAAAAGGACATCAGCCCTTTCTATTTTCAATCGAATGAGCCCTTTTTGAAGTTCCTACGACAACTCCTTTGATACGAAGTATCCTGGTCTAAACAACAACAACAACAAAAAAATTATACATTATACCCACATCGATCTCTACTATAAAAATGTCAAGCCTTCCAATCACTTGCGATTATTAAAAAGGGCATTAGGCTTTTCGATTTCCAATCGAAAGAGCCTTTTTTGAAGTTTCTACGACAACACCTTCTATAAAAACCTTATATACCCCCAGGGCATAAATTACAACCCTTACCCTAAGGGCTGTGAGGGTGGTTGTCATCCTCTAAGACCTAAATTCCAGAACTTTCAACTACGTTAAACAAAATGGCTATCTCAAAATTTTGATTGGATGTGTTTGGGTAAATGGTGGGCGTGGAAGGGGTGTTAGTTGCCTTCCAATCATTTTCGACTATTAAAAAGGGAACAAGCCACTCCAATCTCTAATTGAATGAGCCCTTTCTAAGTTTCTACAACAATTTCTTCGATATGAAGTGCCCTGGTCTAAAAAAAAAATTAATAAATAATACATTTTGCCAACATCGTTCTTATATACCCCCAGGGCATAACTTAAAACCCTTGCCGTAAGGGTTGGGGGGGAATAACCTTCTCAAAAAACATATTTTTTATCTGGAACTCAATTACGCTGAACAAAATAGCTGTCTGAAAATAGTGATTGGATGTGTTTGGTGAACTGGTGGGCGTGCAAGGAGTGTTAGTTGGCTTCCAGTCCCGTTCGACTATTAAAAAGGGCACTAGACTTTCCAATTTCAAATGGAATGTTCTCTATTTGAAGTTTCTACGACTACTCTTTCGATACGAAGTGCCCTGGTATGAAAAAAAAAAATATATAAATACTACATTGTGCCAACATTGTTCTTTACTTAGGCAGCTCGATTACACTGCCTATGATAACATCCTGAATTGCCTAATGCTCTTTTACCTACCTCTTTTTATGCGAAAAATCAGAAACAAAAATGAACAGAATTTTAAAGTGGAAGGTAGAATTTTTGTTTCAATAAAAATTTCTTCTTCTCCTTCCTACGAATCGATAGAGAGGGCGAGCTTTATTTATATTTAATAAACTGATTAGCCGGTTTGAGGGTTGAGGCCCGATGGTCTATCTCTATACCCAAAAAAGAGAGGAAAAAAACCGCAGCGGCGTAGTGACGCCGCCGCCGACAGAATCAGCGGTGGCGTCAGCGCGCGGATGCAAGCTCGGCGGCGCGCCACCGGGGTGTTTTCGGCGCCGCGCCGCCGACCTTTCGGCGCGGCTTCGGGGTCTACACTGAGCTTACTGGTGTCCCACAATAATATCTAGTGACCTCTTCAGTGACTTGGCCAGTGACGCAAAAAAGCGCTCTAACATTTCCGTTCATATTTTTCATATTTTTCTTTGAACTCTTGGCAATGAAAAAATGAAAATCCATACATAACCATCATAATAAAATTAAAGTTCATACCAAAACTTCCTTTATCTTTAATCCTATGCAATCATTAGCAAAATCACAATCTAATTTCACTTATTTTTCTTACTTAAATTTTTGAATTTGGACGCACTTCCTCATTATAGTTATTATATTCCCACTAATATTTGATTGTAAATATGCTTTCACGTTGATACACTAAATGCTCGTTTTTTATTATAAAGGAGCTTTCATATTGATACTTAAAATGCTTGTTTACTGTTCCTATGCCCTAGTCCCTGGAGACATCGTAAAGAAAAATTTACTGGGAGTGGCGAGAGTTCTCGTGAAACTTATTCTGTTCAGGTTGTGATAAATAAATTACATTATATAGCTGTCTTATTGTTTTTCCACTAGTTTTTGAAAAAAAAGAGAAGAAAGTACTCTGTGGGACGAGTTCCCATTTTATACACCATTTGTGTTTTAGTGGGTTTTTAGGAGGGGGGGCTGGAAAGTTGACAAGAGTGGAAGTGCTGCGCAAAGCCGGAAATTAGCACTGACTAAGTAAAATCAAAATTTATTTTTTATAGTTGATAGATGGCATTAAATCCGAAATTTCATGTTGGAGAAGATAAAGATGCGGGAAACCACGCGGGGATGACGCCGAGCGGATTGGCCAATATTTTCGATATAAAAAGCCTATTGATATGAGTGCGAGCGACGCGAAGCGTCGCAAGTGGCAAATTTTTGGAAAATGACGCTTTTTATACAAAGTTTACATTATTTTGCCACCCAAAGGGGCACCAAAAAAAGGCCGAGTGGCAACCCTGTTTAAATTAACTGATGAATAGTCTACTTCAGCAGATTTTCAAAGAAATTTAAAAATTTAAGTAGGCTATGTTTAGCTCAAGGAGAGACAAGAAAGAAGAAGAAGATTGTAAGCCAACGTTCATTTGAAGTTTTCCTCTTTCCCAATAAGTATCTTTCTAAAATTTATCATAGAATTCGTTCTGGAACAAATGGACTAAATTTCCTTGCATTCCCATATAAGCTTTCTAATTCAAGTGGTTCTATTCCCCTGTCCCCTCTTTGCAGGCGTTGTAATATGAATAATGAAACAATTGACCATTGCCTATTTGAATGTAATATGCTGATGTCTGCACAACATACCTTGCTTTGTAAACTGTTAAAATGCTTCAAACACAGCAAAATCTCACTATCAGCCAAGAGCCTAGCCAACTATACCTGCACACAGAGCACAGAAATCGATATCTATCATCTTATATTTGGACTCCTTGAGTCAAAAGATATACTGAAAGATATCTGAGAATATCTAATAAATAAGAGACAACCAAGCCAGTAGCTCTGTAGCCCACAGAGTGAAGCAAAAAGAAAAGGGCTAAATAGTACTAACTGAATAGCCTGCCTGCTGTGAATTAGAAGAAGAAGAAGTTTTGGTTCTGGTGCTAGATTAGGGCTGTGTTTTCCTTCCTCACCTGAAAATTGCAATGGGAGAGAGATTATTTAATAATTTATCTATAATGTCTGCTGAGTTAAATGCCATAATCATGGCATTAGAACACCTTAAGCAAAACCAACCTTTGATTAAAAATTCGAATAATATTATCATCTATTCCGACTCTTTATCAAGCCTTGAGTTGCTGGCCTCAGCTCCTCAATATAAGTTGGACATTGACACTTATCATTGTCTCAGTATTATTGATAATCTTGCTTCAAGTGGCATAAAAACTTACTTTCAGTACATTCCTAGCCACTCTGGCATAAGTGGTAATCATCAGGTTGATGAAATAGCAAAAAATGCTATAAATATTGACCAGCCAAGTGGGAGACCAATCCCAATTAGAGATATTTACCGATGGAGGCTATCAGATATTAATTTTAATAAGATTAATCCTATCCTTCCCCCCTTTCTCAATAAGTATCTTTCTAAAATTTATCATAGAATTCGTTCTGGAACAAATGGACTAAATTTCCTTGCATTCTCATATAAGCTTTCTAATTCAAGTGGTTCAATTCCCCTGTCCCCTCTTTGCAGGCATTGTAATATGAATAATGAAACAATTGACCATTGCCTATTTGAATGTAATATGCTGACGTCTGCACAACATACCTTGCTTTGTAAACTGTTAAAATACTTCAAACACCACAAAATCCCACCATCAGATAAGAGCCTAGCCAACTATACCTGCACACAAAGCATAGAAATCGACATCTATCATCTTATATTTGAACTCCTAGAGTCGAAAGATCTGCTGAAAGATATCTGAATATATCTAATAAATATGAGGCTATCAAGCCAGTAGCTCTGTAGCCCACAGAGTGAAGCAAAAGGAAAAGGGCTAAATAGTTATACTGAAAAGCCCGCCTGCTGTTAAATAGAAGAAGAAGATGGGCTCAGTAGTTTTACTGAAAAGCCCGCCTGCTGTTAAATAGAAGAAGAAGAAGGGGCTAGATTATTCAGGGTATATATTTCTACATTAGGGGGGGGGTTGAAGTTTAAACTTACCTCCCATTTACATCATAAACAAATTTGCCCCCACCCCCCGAATGTAGAAATATATACTTTAAATTGGCATATATAGGGGGGGGGCTGAAATTCATTTCCAATAGAAATGATTATTATATTAGTAATCAGCATACAAAAAGGGATCAAACAGTGTATTCACTTTATTCCTAACTCAATAATATGATTTGATAAATATTGACCAGCTTGAGTTGCTTGAGATGTTCCTCATATGAAGCTGACTCTAGGCTTTCCATGCACTTTGTTGCTCACCTCTGGACATTTTTGATGAGCCTAATGTCTTGCCAATAAAAAGGACCAGCCAGGCACTTGCCAAAATTAAGATGGGGTCTAACAATAGCCTTAAAAATTTTATGAATATTGTTGCCTGTCAGCTACAGGATACCACCAGATGGCTAATTTGACAGTGTGTATATATACAAATCTTTAAATTAGCCAACCAGTATTTTAAGTCTAGGAGTCCAGCTGGACATAAGGAACCTTATTAAGAAAACAATTCCTACTCCATAATATGCAGAATGGTCCTAGTTAACACATTTTGCAGGAGGAGAGCTTTTATCTTTTCTTCTTTCCTTGTTTTTCCAGTTTTCCTAAGAAATTCATGAATTTCTTAGAACCTATATATTCACAGAATATATACCCCCACCCCTCTAATGTGCAAATATATACCTATGATTGCATCCTCAATTTAAATATAACATCCATTTGCATCACAAATGAACTTTACTCCCATATTAGCCATGTGGTGGATGTCCATCAGCTACTGATGGTCCTCTTTAATAGGCCAAGGATAGAGTTTGTTCAGAAGACAACATGCTGGATATGGCTATGGAACCTCAACCCCTCATCAACAATCAAACCAAGGTCCCTTTCTTCTTCTCTTTTCACTAAATGGTCCTTGCTATTAGTGATTAGATTTAGAATTGAATATGTAGCCAATTGGTTATTAGGTCCAAGGTGCAAAATACAGCATTTGCTTGTATGGAATTGGAGAAGCCAGTCTTGAGTCAAATTCTGTAAGCTGTCTAGGTCTTGTTGGATTTTATGTAGGTTAGCAATTCCAAAAAGTTTGGCATTATCACCAAACAAATGCATATTGTTATCACATATTGGAAATATCATTGATATAAATCAGGAAAAGTGTTGGGCCTAATACTGTTCCCTGCAGTGCCCACTCATTACTATGACCTTGTCAGAGTAGATTGGCTGGTCACCTGTCTCAAATAAATGGACTTTCTGCTTGCAATTTGTCAGAAAATTCATCAGCCAGGCTATCAGGGATTTATTCATAACAACAGCCAATAATTTTGAGAGCAGTTGACTATAGGGCACATTTTCAAAGGCCTTAGCAAAGTCTGGCAGCAGTAGGCCAACTGGATGCCCTTGGTAAATCAGGTTTGTAATTATCTCATATGATTCCAACAAGTTTGTTTCAATTGATTTTCCTGATTGGAATCAATGTGCTTGGGTGACAAGATATTGTTTGTGGTTAAATGTTGGAGCAATGAATCATTTGGTGGAGAAGAACATCATGAATAATGTCAATGATTGGGCTTGTAGGACCAGAAGAGACATAGGGAAACTGGTCTTTCCAGGTTATGTTAGGCAGGTTGAAGTCACCTGCAATTATTAGGTCTTCATGGTGGGCGTCTGTTATCTTGCAGATGAGCTCTGCCAGTTTCCTCTGGTGATGGTGCAGATGGACGTCTGTATACACAGCCAATTCTAACAGGAGAATGGCTTTTATTCTCAATAACTGAAATATCAAAGAAAATGGTTTCAGTATACGCTCATCCAGTAGAGTAGCTAATTGGGGTGACAGTGTAAGAGGTGACAGGTACTATTCAAGTGTTAGGGAAGAAAAGTAAATAGATAACAAACACCCTTCTTGATGAATTTAAAAACAATACACAATACATTATAGACAATAAGCACACATTAAACAAACATAAATATAAGTGATGGTGCTTGACTCTTGCTAAAATTGTCAGCAATGAGCTACTACAGACAACAGTAGTATAATATAAACAAGCTTTGAGGTGGGCAAAGGTGGATGTTGTATACATTCAGCTTTTTTCAGCCAGATTCACCACTAATGTTGCAGTATATATCCCCTTTCCACTTCCTCCAAACCCCACCCCCAGCACAGGATGCTCAATCTCATAACTGAACCAAGCTCTATTCTAATAGCCCTGGTTATTGGGCTATTCATTTGGTTGTTATTTTGAATAGATTTTGACCCTGTAAGATTTAATTTGTTGTACTAAACTTTTAAAAGCCTATACATGATTTGAAATGTTACTTATTATTTCTTTTATTGAATTGATTTATATTAATAAATAGCATTGATTTCAGCGGGTCACATAAAGCTGAAACAAATATTGTAGGCGGTGCAATTGTACTGTATAAGTAAAGATACAAGATAAGTCAAAGTATTACCATAGATTGTGTAACATTACATTGTGACATAGCCTATCCCCACAATCAAATAGCAACTGTATTTCAAATTTGAAAGTATTAAAAAAAAGAAGCTAGAATTATTAACTTATCCATTGGGTATTGTTTGACAAAGAATATCCTGTAAATCTAAGCAATTCCTGGCATCATTGTGGCAGAAACCTTCAATTGAATAAAAAGTGCTAGGGATGTCACCTGGAAGGGAAAATTGACTCCTAGAGTTTGAAAAACACCTTCCCCTTTGTATCTCTGTTGAAAAAAAATCTATAAAAATTACACAAATTTTTCTTGTATAAATCAGGGTATATGGGGTATACATTTCTGGAGAGGGTTACACTGAATATTTTTTTTATGTCTAAAACTCCCTTCACAAGCAAAGATCAGTCTTCTAGTGCTACATGATACACCTGATAACAATAGAAAAAGAGAATGGGTTGGTACTGCTTATACATGCTCACAAATTTCTAAATTTTGTGAAAAATATAAATATTATTTTAAAATTCATTTTATTCCATTCTCAGCAGACATTTTGTACATCATGCTGATGCAGAGATATATCTCCCACAAGTAGTGCTGGCATTGTGCAAAATGCTACTAATTTCAATTCTTAGCATATTTGTGTCTTTTTGGAGCTGGTTAAAAGAAATGTTTAAAAAAAGTAAAAATAGCAAGAAGTTAGCATAGTATCATATATAGAGGCAGTTCTACATTTATGGGTTAGTATATGTGAACCCAAAACACAAAGAATCAGATATTATTAGCACTTATTAGGTATTTCAGTTAGAAACAAGAGAATTTGGAGCTATACTGGATTTTCAATTAAATACTGGAAATAAAAATTAATACAATTAAATGATTCCTGGGGAGCATCCCCCTCTACCAAATTCTATGACCAAGCTACAACCGATGTCCTATCTATTTATTATACGAATATCAATATAAAAAGCACTAAGTCTTATTTTCTTTTTCATTTAGGAAATTGAATTCACTCTATATCTACCTTCTTGTTCATCAATGATTCCATTTCTGTCCTATTTGCAGACCTACAAATTTCAAGAGTGTTTTTCAACATTTGAACTTGGACAAAAGTTATCCTAACAGACCAACCCATTTAAAGACAGTCATTCTGCTTTGCAACACTTATCTTAGATTAAATCTGTCAAAGATTCAGATAGGGCAAGAACACCAGCTTCTGGCCAGCACTCTTAATTACAGAATTATCCTGCTAAGAAATAAACAAAACACCACTTCTCTTCTTCTATTTAACAGCAGGCGGGCTTTTCAGTATAACTATTTAGCCCTTTTCCTTTTGCTTCACTCTGTGGGCTACAGAGCTACTGGCTTGATTGCCTCATATTTATTAGATATATTCAGATATCTTTCAGCAGATCTTTCGACTCTAGGAGTTCAAATATAAGATGATAGATGTCGATTTCTATGCTCTGTGTGCAGGTACAGTTGGCTAGGCTCTTGGCTGATAGTGGGATTTTGTGGTGTTTGAAGTATTTTAACAGTTTACAAAGCAAGGTATGTTGTGCAGACGTCAGCATATTACATTCAAATAGGCAATGGTCAATTGTTTCATTATTCATATTACAATGCCTGCAAAGAGGGGACAGGGGAATTGAACCACTTGAATTAGAAAGCTTATATGAGAATGCAAGGAAATTTAGTCCATTTGTTCCAGAACGAATTCCATTTACCACTTCTTCTTCTTCTATTTAACAGCAGGCGGGCTTTTCAGTAAAACTATTTAGCCCTTTTCCTTCTGCTTCACTCTGTGGGCTACAGAGCTACTGGCTTGATTGCCTCATATTTATTAGATATATTCAGATATCTTTCAGCAGATCTTTCAACCCAAGGAGTTCAAATATAAGATGATAGATGTCGATTTCTGTGCTCTGTGTGCAGGTATAGTTGACTAGGTTATTGGCTGAGAGTGGGATTTTGTGGTGTTTTATGTATTTTAACAGTTTACAAAGCAAGGTATGTTGTGCAGACGTCAGCATATTACATTCAAATAGGCAATGGTCAATTGTTTCATTATTCATATTACAATGCCTGCAAAGAGGAGACAGGGGAATTGAACCACTTGAATTAGAAAGCTTATATGAGAATGCAAGGAAATTTAGTCCATTTGTTCCAGAACGAATTCTATGATAAATTTTGGAAAGATACTTTTTGGGAAAGGGGGAAAGGATAGGATTAATCTTATTAAAATTAATATCTGATAGCCTCCATCGGTAAATATCTCTAATTGGGATTGGTCTCCCACTTGGCTGGTCAATATTTATAGCATTTTTTTCTATTTCATCAACCTGATGATTACCACTTATGCCAGAGTGGCTAGGAATGTACTGAAAGTAAGTTTTTATGCCACTTGAAGCAAGATTATCAATATTACTGTGACAATGATAAGTGTCAATGTCCAACTTATATTGAGGAGCTGAGGCCAGCAACTCAAGGCTTGATAAAGAGTCGGAATAGATGATAATATTATTCGAATTTTCAATCAAAGGTTGGTTTTGCTTAAGGTGTTCTAATGCCATGATTATGGCATTTAACTCAGCAGACATTATAGATAAATTATTAAATTATCTCTCGCAAATTTCAATTTTCAGGTGAGGAAGGAAAACACCACTCGAAACCTTCTCATTAATTTTTGACCAATCAACAAATATTTGGAAGTGATTTTTATAGGTAATTGTATTAAGTTCTGCAAATTTTTTCTGGACAAAAGCAATGGGGGTTAAATCTTTATTCCATTTTGAAAATTCAGTATTTATTATGGGAAATGACCAATTCCATGGAGGGGATTGGGGGAAAGTAGGTGCAATAGACTTTGCTGGTACAGGGAACTTCTTTTGAATATTGGCATACTCATCTGCAATACCTCTATACATGGCTGGATTTCTTAACCAGTTATGTAATGTGTGTGAGCTATTTGATTCAATTTTTGTAAGATGTTTTATGAAGAGAAAGCTACGTCTCTCCCTTATTGTTGTTAATCCACTCTCCATAAGCAGAAACTTGGTGCTTGTGGGTTTCCTAAGACCAAATATGAGATGTATTATATCATTTTGTGTTGTTTCAATTTTTTGAATCTGGGTCTTTGCACATGCACCATAGACAATGAGCCCATAGTCAATATGTGGTCTTATATGTGATTATATGTGATAACATTTTTTTATTGTGTTTGAAATGTGGAGGTGGAAATTAAGTTTTTGGTCAAGCATGAGACCTAGGTAATTAATATTATTATCTTCTGGAATAGTTGTTTTATTTAGAGTTAGTTTTGCATTAACATGGTTTCGCTTCCGGTGAAATTGGATTATTTTTGACTTGGTGGGTGCAATGGGTAAATCTGAATGTTGAGAGAATTTTTCAAACTGGAAAAGTGACTTTTGCAGATTTGACTGTGCTATCTGAAAGGTGTTGCCAGATGACCATAGCACCAGATCATCAGCATATTGTAGATTCGTGTGGGGTAGGTTCATGTCCCAGAGATATAGGGCAAATAGGAGGCAACTGAGGACTGCTCCCTGAGGTAGGCCTTTGGATATCGTCTTTTGGTGTGAAGAGGCTGAATCAACACAAACAATGAAACTTCGCACTTCTATGAAGGATTTAATAAAGGATATTAGCTTAGGAGGTACTCCAAGGCTTGCAAGTTTATTTAAAAGGATTTGGTGGTTCCCATTGTCATAAGCTCCTTCAAAATCTAGGAAAGCTGCCACTAGGATATTATTTTTTGAGAAAGATTCATTTATTGCATTTGTTAGCAAAATGAAAGCATCTGTTGAGGAGTGGTATTTCCTGACTCCAGTTTGAGTGTGTGGGATCATGTTATTTTTCTCAACAAACCAGAGGAGTCTGTGATAAATCAGTTTCTCCATTATTGACCCCCTCACAGGTGTAATCATTATGGGCCTATAAGACTCAGGGTTATCTTTTGGTTTATTTTTCTTGAGGATTGGTAGGAGGGACGAACATTTCCAAACATTGGGGAACCTAGAAGATGGCCAAGCGTGATTATAACAATTTAGCAGTTCTTGTTTGTATGAAGGTGTGAGATTCTTTATCCATGTAGGGTGTATATTGTCATAGCTACTGCTAGTTTTGGACCTAATATGATGTATTGCATTATTCAATTCCTGGATTGAAAATGGATTAGTTATGTACTCGGATCCTGGGCGTGGTTGGTAACTAGGGTTCATAGGAATTGTGGACAGTTTGCTTTGATTTTTTGATGTTAGCTTATTAACAAAAAGAGTTGCAAATAGGTTAGCCTTTTCATTATCATTGTCATAATGGGTATTATTATGTACAAGTTCATACAGAAGTGGGTTGGGAGAAGTATTTTTCCCCCATATGTGGCTTTTGACTATATGTATAATTGGCTCATTTGTTTCTCTGGAGAGATTATTTGCAAAATTATTCCAGTATTTATATTTAGCATCTATTATAGTCCTTTTTAGATTAGATTCTGCTTGTAAGTTTTTTAAATATGTAGTAGGTGTTGGTTTTTCTATGAATTCTGTCGTAGCTGCCTTTTTTATCCTCCATTTATTTAGGCACTCATTTGTCCACCATGCTTTAGGAATTTGTTTAGGGAATGTTTTCTTAGGTGTTGTCCTGGGGATAGCATTATTAGCTGTATTTATTAGTAAAGATGTCAGTACTTCAGCATGTGTGTCAACTGTTGTGTTAGAAATGCATGAACATTGGGTGAAACTTTTAATTTCATCATTTAGCTTATTTTGGAAAATAGACCAATTTGCTTTAGTGTTGATATATTTGGATGTATGAGATAAAGTTTCAGCAGGTTCATTTAGGGAGCAAACTATAGAAAAGTGGTCTGTACATAGACTATCAATTTTATTTATGTAAATTTTGATAAAAAAATTTAAAGACACAATTTGTAGGTCAATTGTAGAGAATTTGCCACTTTTGGGGTTGAAATAAGTATTCAGGTTTGTAGCGGTAGAAACAGCTAATACATTATTATTTGAAGTCATATGCTCAATAAATTTACCAGCTTTATTTGCTGGTTTATTCCCCCACAAACGGCTGTGGGCATTGAAATCACCACAAATAATGATATTTTTTAACATATTAGAATTATTTATATAATTAAAGAAATCCTTGGCGTCTGTAGTTTGGCCATTAGGGTTATAAAAGCTTAATATATAGGTTTTTAAATTATTCAGCCAAACACTTATACCAATTACATCAAAATCATTTTCAGAATCTGGGAAATTGATGCCACAAAATTTTATATTATTATTAACTAATAAAGCTACACCACCTCCTTTTCTCTCTGAAGATCAATCCTGTCTCAGGATAGTATATCCCAGAGACTTAATTTTTTGATTTTGTGTTAAATGAGTTTCCTGGAGGCAAGCAATATTAATAGAATTATTATTCATACATGATATTAGTTCATTTAGCTTATTTTCTGTGAGTGATCTTACATTCCATTGGAGTATTGATAAATGGTGTGTTGTTGATTTATTCTTCATCTGACTGTGTCTCAATGTTCAGCTTTGTTAAAAGTAAAGCAAGATCTTTTTTTGCTTGAATGAGCATATCATCTGGGATGTAGATTTTTGCCAATTCTGCAATAATTTTTATTTTCTGTAGTTGATGTATGTTCATGGCCTGAACTGCATTACAGTTTAGAATGAATAAGCATATATTTGGGGATTGCATTTTTGGTAGTGCATCCTGTTTGTTGGTTAAGGGATTGATTCCTGGTAGTGATTCTGGTTTGTTTCTTCTTGGGAGGGAGGGCCAGGCTGACCTCATCTCACCGGAAAAGGAGGCTTGTGGGCTGGGTGAGTCCGGCTGAGAGGGATTGGCGCTCGGGGGCTTAGACGCGGGGGGTTGAGAGGGGGTACTTGATGCAGGGGGGGCATTTGACTGGGGGGTCTTGGTTGGTTTCATTACAGGCTTTATTTGGTATTGTTGGGCAGCATTTTCTTCCATTGCTGCAAAGGGGTATGGGGTGGCCTTCTCTATTGATATTTGGAGTGTTAGAGCTCTTTTCTTGTATGCAGGGCATAATGATTTATTTGTAGATTCATGTGGGCCTTTGCAATTGATGCATGTAGGCTGAGTGTTGTTGCAAGTTGTCAGCTCTTTAGGATGGAAGGATTTACAAGTACTACACTCTTGGAGAATTTCATTGCATTTGTTTGTCGTATTTCCCAGTTTGAAACACTTCTGACACTGAATAGGCTTAGGTTTGTATTCCTTGTGTGGTTTGATTTGCCCAAATAGGAATAATTTTTCTGGGATATCAATTTTATCCTTCAGTGTGAATAAGAAGGATCTACTAGTTTTTAGGCCATTGAAGTTAGGTTTTCCAAGTTGGGTAACATCCTTAACTGGGATTGTGTTTCCAGCCATATCTGAAAGGCCTTCTTTTAACTCCTGAGTAGATATCTCTGGGGGAACATTATAGACTACTATTTTTGTTGGTGATTGTTTTGGGTTCCAATTAGATGCAATAATTGGGGTATTCAGAAGGGATTTAAGGTTAATTATTGTATCTTCTGATTTCTGATCTTGTACAGCTATTAGCAGAGATCCATCATGGTTAATGTTAAGAGAGAACATTGATTTTAGCAATTTAAAAATTGCAACTCTTATTGCAGTGATCATTTTTATTTCAAAGGGGGTAGTGGGAGTAATTTTAAGGTAAATTCCTAAGTTTTTGGAGGGAGGATCTTGGGCAGGGAGAGGGGAAATGCTTTTAATTGGGGAGATTTTTTTCCTTTTTTTAGAACTTCTAGAGAGGACCTCTTGAAACCCATTATCATCATTTATGGTTACATTAGCCCCTACACTTATCATTGTCCTATTCTCTGAATTGGAGCTATCATTAGAACTTTGAGATAGGGTGCTTGACCAGCCAGGATGGGTATCTTTCACTATGACACTTTCACTGGAATTTGATTTGGGATCTGGGGGGACTTTTTTTTTTTGAGGACTTCTAATCATTGCCTATTGGAAAAAGCTTTAAACACAAAACTAAAACAAGAAGGGAAAAATAGATAATATCAAACCATCTGCACTATACTATGGGGAGTATAAACACCACAGTATAGCCCTGAGGATGACTTGAGCAGAATTGGTTTAGTACAACTGCAGATTAGAAGAGATAATAATCACAAGAAAATATATTTCGATTTTCTTATAAGGTTGCTGTTGTGTTGTGATTATGTGTGAAAATTTGTTTTTCCTTTTGATTCCTCTTTTTCTTCTGGATTCAGTGAGTGTCAAATTATACATGGAATGTCTTTGATTGCCAAGAACATGTCTCCATAGAGTATGCTACGAAAATGTTCCAAATACATAGCTTGGTAAAACCACTGGTTTTGGGAAAACCAGAATTCTGTAACTAAAAATCATTCATTATGCCCAATCCAGAGGCAGCAATGGTTTTTGTTTTTCTATTCACAATTTAAAGCTTAAAAGTCTGGCAAAGACAGCATCATAGACCTAATGAGACTAACAACCAAAAGCACAGAAAAAATCAAAGACTTGGTTCAAGCTGATGTAAGACTTAGGTCTAGCATATTTTATCTAATATCTCTTGTTTGATTTGTTTTCCTTCTTCAAAAGTTATGAGTCTTTGTAAAGATTTTTCTATAATATTAATTTAGCCTAGGCTATTAGGTTTTTTAATTTTGGTGAATTGTTTGATAATCAAAATGAGTAATGAAGGCACTTAAATAGATCAGTATTTGTTTAGTATCATATGTGAAGAATTATGTTATAAGATCTTAATCTAGACAAATTAGCCTATAGACTATCCTTAAATTACCTTAAATTGTAGCTTGGAGCAATCTATGGATTTCTCCTTGTAGAGCTCCAGAGTTAACAATTTGAGTTAATTTTAGGATTCTTTGGTGACCAGGCACACTGTGCTGATCCATAGCTTCCCTGTTGAGTTTACACTCCCTGGAGGACCACTCAGTATCCAGTTGTTATTTATAGATGTCCACAGATTCAGCAGTAACAGTTTTTTCAGAGAGTTTATTCCATGTGTTGAGGATTCTTGATGAAAAGAACTGAGCACAGACTCTGAATAGGGTAGGCTGCTTAACAAGTTTCAACTGATGACCTCTAGTTTTTTAAGTTAAGACCAACAATGGAAAATACTGCTGGGAGTGTATGAGCCCTCATTAACTTATAGGTTAAAATGGCATCACCCCTATTTCTTCTGTATGCGAGAGTTAGTAGTTTCAGCATTACTAGTCTTGCAGGGTAAAAAAGTTCCTGCATGCCAGATATCACTTTAGTGGCATGTCTCTGCACATCTTCCAACACTTATGTCTTTTTTGAAATAAGGGGAGGCTAGAGACATTCCAACTTCAAGCTTAGGATGCACAAGTTCCTTATACAGAAGACTGACAACTTTAGGGGAATGAATGGAAAGAGTAGGCCTACACTTAATCAGCCCAATGGTTGAATTAGCACCAGCAGCAGACTTCCTAGCATGAGCTATTAGACTATGCTTTCATTGGCCTATACATGTGAATTAGACTATGCTTTCATTGAATTAGACTATGGTTTCATCAACCTACAAATCTGAATATTTTGTAAGGGAAAGGTTCTAAAGTCTCTATTTTTGAAATAATTTCTCTTATTTATCTTAAACAAAATCAGGCATGATGAGTTGGTATAAAAAATTGATGCCAAAGTTAGTTTTTATGCAAGATGTATTTTTTGTGAGCTGGAAAGAAATGCTGGCTTATTCTGTTGTTTATTTGCTTTTTTTTTGCAACTAGCAGAAATCTGCCAAACCCCTATTTGCAAGAAGAGAATAGGATAGACTTGGAAACCAAATCCAGCTTGTTAAAGGCAAGTGTATCTGGCTGGTGGTTTTTAGGACTAGATTCAAACTATTATGCTCACAGCTTAAGTAAAACTTTAAATTTATGATTTTTTTTTTATTTATGGTAAATGGCTACAAGAAAGGAATAATATTTTTGTAGATCTTGACTAAGACCCATATTAACTATGGTTTATTAATATAGTTGGTTGTGACAATTGAAGTGTGGTCATTTTTTAGAAAGCTCAGTTTTTCAGTTGTGATTTGCAACTAGCCAGTCTTAAAAGTAACTTTCTTAGTTTTTGTGATGGGCTCTTTTAGAGTGTAACTAAACTGGAAGTACTTCTGAAAATTCAACTAATTGAGGTTTGTAAGAAATTTGTTATATGTGTTTGTAAACTAAACTGGTACAAAGCATCCTAATATGGCTGAAAATCCAACCTACTTTTCAAAAGCCTTGAGGTAAAGGAATGTATGCTCAAGCCAAAATTAAAGGGCAAAATTCAGCAAAGCTTAACAAAGGTGGAATAGAAATACATCACCTTCCCAGGGCATAATTGGGGGTCTGAATTCCTTCTTGATTTAGTTTTTTATTACTATTACCCAATACAGAAGATATATTTAAAAAAATATTTTTTGAGTAAAAAAAAACAAAAACACACAAAACAAAAGGTTTAAAAAGAATCATACACATAAGAGCAGCAAAAGAATGCATTGTCACTTTATCAAAATTGTAAGCAAAATCAGTTAAATAAAAAAGTAGAATTTAGTGTATACATTGATGCATTTTGAAACATAAATTGCATATTGAAATGCAGATAGTTAATGAAAACAAAAATTAAATTAGAATATTTAAGGTTTGTGAAAACAGAAAGTTCTGTTCACCTGACTCAGTTAGGCATAACTACTATCTAAGATAGCAAGAAGGCCCCAAACTAGAACTTTATTATTACCTGTTACCTTAATTTGCACTTGAAATAAAATTAAGGTCTATACTGGATCTGTACTTCTGTGTGTCAACTATGGTCAATGCCATGGAGTCTAGTTCAGATACCGATTCTGTAAACATCTGGTGAAAAGGATGTAAATTGCATTCGGGTCTCGTGTTACGGATATTCATAGCCATGAATGGATTTTACTAGTGTTTTTAATGATGGAAAATATATCAGATAGTACAACTATTAATGAGACCCTTGTGCAGTTAGGTGTAGAAAATGAAACAAGTATTGCTACGCTATTAGTGCCCTAAAAGGAATTTTCAGCAAGGTTAAAAAAATTCCAGGAGGTAGGGACTCTGCATTTGACATTTGTGAGAGAGTTCAGTTAATATATCATCAGATATTAGAAGAAAACCCAAATCTCCTGCGCAACGAGAATGTTAATCTCCAAAATATAATTAAATTACAGCAAAAATTGGAAAATAAAGACACAGTGGCTCCACCCTCCTCTGTGAATTGTAGACCATACTCTAGCGTTGTGAAAGGTCCTGAAACCTTTAGTATCATTCTTGAGCCAAGTAGTAATGAGGGTATTGATCATACAAAGAAAAGGAGGACCCCCCAGAAAAAATTGTGCAAGATATTAGCGAAATAATCAGATGAGATATCTGCAAATTCTCAGCTAAAAAAAATCATACAAGGCTGATAAGGTAAAATTATTGTTGAACTTACTTCAAAACAAGATTTGAGCAATGCTCTTTGTGTTCTCAATGAAAATTCAGCAGCACTAAAATATACTCCGAGGGAATGGAAAAAACGCCTGCCAAGAATTCTTGTGAGGGGTACTCCTTCATTTAAAAGTAAATCAGAGTGCAAAGAGTTTATAGGTCAAAGTAATTCAGATATTGTAAATCTCGTTACTGCTGGAGAAACCTTAGAAGTGGTTACGACTGTAGAAAAAGGAAAAAGCTGCAACGTAAGATGAGAAATGAGCCCAAAGATCAGAGCAGAAATTTTAAAAAGAGGAGGGCTCAATTTTAGAGTTTTACGCCTCTATTCCGAGGACTATATCAACCTTATACGATGCACCAATTGTTGTCCTTTCGTACACAAGAAGTCGGTACGCAAAGGTTATTTAACGTGATGATGGGTGATAGGGCGACAACAATTAAAAGGACTTTAATAAATTTTTCCATAACCATCGATGCTGTCGTTCATGATTTAAAGGACAGGTCGAAAGTCAACTACATCCATTGTATGACTATAAAAACTGTCAAATTGCTCGAGAAATAACTTATCAGTTAAAAAAAAATATCGACTATACAACTTAAATGCAGAGCGCAACACAAGTAAATAATTTATCATTTCTTCAGATTAATTTACAACACTCGTCTGTAGCTTTATTAGAAGTGTATAAAAATATTGAGGTAATTAAACCAGGTATTATTTCAGTTCAAGAGTCTTACGTGAATAAAAATTTAAAATTCTCCTCGGTACCACCAAATTACCGGTGTTTTTCTAAATTTGATCCTTTGAAAAAATTTTATAGCGCAGCAATCTTTGTTAAAAATACGCTGAAAGCAGATTTACATTATGATGTTTCAACAAATGAATGTGTTGTAGTTTCCATTTATATTAATAAGAAGACCTTTACAGTTGTGTCAGCTTATTGTCCTCCTTCATATAAAAACCCCTTCTTTTGTCTATCTCCGATTGAGACATTAGGAAATAGGTCTACATTAATTTTAGGTGGGAATTTTAATGCCAGAAGCCCTATTTCGCTTTCTAGTAATATTACTGACGGGAGAGGGGCTGAGATGGAATTGTTTTTCGTATGTTTGCCATTAGTTGTTGTAAATGATCCATCAGTAGCAACTTATACAAGATCTAATACCATGAGCCAGAATACAACCGCCGTCGGAAACCGTCTATACCGTGATATTTATAATTGGAAAGTATTAACTTGCCCCATTCTTTCAGATCACGGCTATATTTATTTTAAGTTAATGTGTCCCACTCAAGACTAATATCTTAGAAGTATGACTGTTCCCATTTTCAATTACATGTAAGAGACTTGTAATTTATTTAGAAAACTTATTTTATATACAATCGACGACATATTTGACATTCTTTCAGAAAATAAACAAGAGAGTGGCAATTGTGTTGAAAGCCTTAAAGATATAATACAAATCGGAATTAATATTGCAATACCTGAGAAAAAAATATCATTCTCAATAAGTATACAAGATGGTGGACCCAAAAATTAACTGAATAAAGGCATAATTATATAATAGAATTAAAAAAATTAGATACTAACTCAGCTTATGAAAATTAGCCCTCTATGAAAATGAAAAAAAGACTGTATTCAAATGAAATTAAAAATAACAAACATAAAGACTGGACAAATTTGGGTCTACACAAAGGTAGCTTAGATCTCTGGAAAACACTACATACAATCTGCTCTATCCCCCCCCCTATAGTATCTCCAATCCATGTTGCAAAAGATAATGGTGTGTTTGCCGAATCATACCAGGAAGCTGGTGAGGTATTCTTTGACAAATGGTTTACCCCCGATGACTGCTCAACGGAAACTTCTTATCACCGCCAGATTCGAGGTCAACTTGAATATGTATTTGATAATAACCAAGATAAACTGTCACCAATAACAATTGATTCATTACAAGATGCCATTAATTCTCTTAAAACATTGAAAGCTCCTGGCCTAGATGGCATTGTCAATATAGTCATTAAAAAAAATTCTCGTGTCTTGGCTCCCACTTTTCTTAAAATATAATGCATGTTCGGAAATAAAGTATTTTCTAAGGGATTGAAGAAATGCTAAAATTATATTTATTCCTAAACGAGGGAGAATCAATGACAGCTTACCGTCTTCATATCGACCCATCAGCTTGATACCAGTTTTTGGCAAAATATTCGAAAGAATCCTATCATATATTTTTAATGATTTAAGTATTAATAAGGACTGGATTTCTAATAACCAGTTTGGATGTTTTAAAGGTAAATAAGCAATATATGCTCTGGATATACTCGTTACAACAGTGGAAGAAAATATTACTTTGAAGAAATTTACATTTTGTCTTCTCTTTGATATTAAAGGTGCCTTCGACAATGCATGGCACCCCGGGATTTTAAAAAAGTTATTAGATTTAGGTTGCCCCACTCCTCTAGTTATGTTGATTAAAAGTTATCTATCAGATCAATCAGTTTCTTATTGTGACAAAGCTGATAAATATAACTCGTATCCTTAAAAAATCTTGCTCACAAGAAAGCATACTCTCTCCGTTCTTATGGTCTATTAATATGGACGATTTACTTTGTTCAGAGTTAACGACAGGCTGTACAATGCTAGCGTATGCTGATGATAACTGTGTAACAATATCTTCTAATGATGTCAATTTCATAAATCATACTACAAAAAAGATATTTACACTATTAAAAAAATGGGCTGATGAAAATAGATTAAATTTTAACGCTAATAAATACGAAGCTATCATCTTTACAAAGAAAAGAGAAATCCCACAGATTAATCTTCGGTTTTTAAGCCATAGAATACCAATAAGCGATAAAGTGAGATACTTGGGCTTAATTCTTGATAGAAAATACTATGGTACTTTGATACTATGAAATGATTATGTTGGAAGCAAAATAAAAGTCGCCAAAGCAATATTCAATAAAATTGTTATGTGCCACCAGAACCACTCGGGGTCTTAAGCTATTTGCCCTAAGAAAATTATACAAAGCTGCTATTGAATCTATCATTTTGTATGCAATACTCGTATGGCAGTCAGCGCTAAAAAAAAAACAACTTTTAAAAAAGATACTGTCTTTCCATAGAATGTCAATTTTGTTTCTGGCAAAAGCTTTTTTTAAAGAGCCCAAAGTGTCAATAACGAATTTATCTTGTTGCACAAATAACGATTTTATGAATACATAGATGTATCTCGAACGAGCTATCAAGATAGAAATGACCGATTACTGGGTATCCGTCAGTAACTTGAAAAACTATAATATAAATGATCATTCACATTATACAGACTCGCAAGTAAATTTTATATTTGGTAATTCCCTTTCTACTTCTAAGACTATAAATGAAATTCAGAACCTTACGAAAACCTTATGTAAAAACTTATATATGAAATGGTATGAGTTATTTTGCCAAGTTGTTAAGCCCTGGATCCTTCAGTTTTTTACTGTTTATACTGACCTTCCTCAAGTCACAAAAATTACTCCTAATTATAAACTGACACAAATTGTAACTGGTCACTGTAAATTAAATTCATTTTTATATAGAATTAATAAAAGCGATTGTTCCAATTGGGATTGCGGTGACGAGGACACTTTATACCATTATCAGTTTGAGTGTGAATTTTTTGAAAATGAAAGAACTGAAATGCAATTCAAATTACCAGCGTTTTTTTACACTAAATAATTTTTATAATAATGTTATCTGGTTCACCAAAGAGGCTTGGTATGCTGTTTTGGAATATTTGAACCGAACAAAGAGACTAAATATTGTATGATTTTTTTAATTTTTTTTTTTTTCATTTAATTACTATTAAGTGCTAATAATTTTTGTCAATTTATTGTTTTTCCTTTTCCTTATTTCTGTGTGGTGTTTAGTATTTCGCTTCTGATTTTCAGTTTTTGATATTTTATGCTATATTTTGTAGATTAGATTCTGAAATACTCTGTACGGGTTTAGTCACTGAATAAAATCATTCATTCATGGTCAATGCCATAATAAAATCAATCTTTGTCTTTTGTTGTTTGTCTTCATTAGACGTTTGTCTCAATTCATTAAAGTTTGGTGCCCTGTGAGGGGAGCGAGGGCAAATATAGGTGCTTTGAAAAACCTCCAAGGGTATTTTTTTTTTTTTGCTCTGGATTCATCCTTGACTAACAAGTGTTTACCAGGATTGTGGAAGCCCATTATCTAGAATTTTCTAGGACATCAGGAATTTTTATTCCAGAATATGGGTTGAATCTTTTGCCTATGCCATTGTAAACCAAATCGCATTCACTTACCACAGGAGTATTATTGTTGATCATATCTACAATACACTTATCTTGTGTGCCATACAAGGAAAAATAATAAAACAGTTTTTATCCATAGAATAAATAGTTTCCTAAATATTATTGCAGTTTAGCTGTTATCATTAACCCTGGGGTGTAGAACTATATCTTAGACACACACCCACCAATTTGTATTATGACTAAGATTAATTTATTGTGGCATTGACAAATGGCACAACTTTGTTTTGGCCAACAGTTAAGATAAGTTGAAAATATTGAGTTCTCTTTATCTATAGCTTTTTATTTGTTAAGTTATTTCCAGAGAAGTCTTTAAATCTTTTTACATAAGAAATTTAAGGCTGACATATTAAAATTAAAACAAGTCTAGAACTAGACAAAAGGTATTGTTTTTGTAGTGAAAGTATTAACTCTTTTCATAATCGTTGCTCGTCCAATCATTGATACTGCCAAGTATTACTGTTTCTTGTGTTGCCATGGGAATTGGGAGGTATCATATCTAGTCCAGTGTAGTTGCTAAATTATGGCCATTAAATTGCAATTTTATTTATTTTAAACAAAAATCAGAGTAAGCCATTGGCTTGTCTTGTTACAAGTAAACAATAAACAGGAATAGGACCCCTGGGTATTGACTGGTAGCACAATAACAAATACAATCTTTAGGCTGAACACATTAAGGAAATAAGCAAATACATTGGAATGAACAAAGAGATAAGTTAATGAAACTCTTTTTATGGGAACTGAGGTAAACATATCATACAAATGCCATAAATATTATGGCTTTATATACTGTCGTTCATAAAAAAAGGTTCCAACCAAAGCTGCAACATTATTTCTTGAAACAACATGGTCAGGTAACATGTTCCATGTTTTAATGGACCAATTTACAAATTCCTTACCAGTAATATAAGATAGTAAGGACCTGCAGTAGACATCTTGCTGTTGATGTGGCTTCAATGAAGCTGCACAGCTTCCCAGTTCAACCTTCATTCAGCTTTTTTCTCCTTTTCAACAGCTGCCTTGAATGAGCTGAGGGTTTCTGACTTGATTTTCTGCTGAGACTGGCTGTTTTTAGAGGAGGGTAGAATGGATATGGTAGTAAAGAAGTTTTATCTGCTGACACCAGGAAAGATTCAGCTTTTTGATATGGCTGACTAAAGAAAGGACTCATATCATTAGGGTTCATTAAGTTTCTGTACCATGATTTTAAAAGTTTTTTTCTTCATCCTGTACATCAGAGTTGGTGACTCAATAAATTTAAGGTGTTTGTCATATTGAATTTTTGAAGACTGAAGAAAAGCTCAGTACCATACCCCTCTATTCACACTCTATAGGACTTTGATATTCAATCTATATTTAGGTAAGACGAGAGTCTTAGCCTTCTGTTATGTCAGTGTATTTTTGGTGTTTTATTTTTCTCTAAGCTTATTTTAATTTCTTTACTTCCTTTTTAGTAGGAAGTGGAAATCCTTTTGGAAATTTGGATAAAAGCACATTGTTACTTGAAGCATCATCTCTATTCAATGAGACATCATTAAATGTGAGAAAATGCACTTTTTGTCTTGGAAAGATTTTGGTCCTTTTGAACCAGGTTAGTTAATTTTTAAATTCGCTTAATTATTGGTTTTGGGTTACCAGTGATGGTATTTCAAAGAATTACAGGATGGAAGAACTAGCAAAGTGCTCAGATATGGAACCAGGATTGGGAGGGGGATTAGCCAGGATCATGATGAGTTTTTGTATAAATGTATAAAAGAGCATCAAATCAAACTGCAAATAAACTAGTGTAGCCTGCCCCCCCCCCCCCACCCCCTGCTCTCCTTGGATCCACCATTGAAAATGTTTGCTATACCCCGAATTTGTCATCAAGGCATTAAAAAATGAAGTCTATGGAATGAGTTTTGAGCTAGTATCTTTTGGTATAATTAAAATGGTAAATAAACTGAAGATTAAGCTTTACATAGAAAAACTCCCATGCATGAGTCTCAGAAGACAGAATGTCCAGGTCTGCTCCTGAAATTTAGAGTGTTTAAGGTAAAACACTTTATTGACATATTTTTATGCAATCATATGACTGTTCAAAATGCTTAACATTTATTTGATTAATTTTTAACATTTGTCTTGTAGTTTTGTTCTTTCTATTTTGTTTTCGTTTACTTAGCCATAAGCACTGTATATAAATAATGTAACAGTAAGATCACAGCTTAGTGATTTTTGGCTACTTTGACTTCCTTGGCATGTACAAACAACTCCTCCCATTTAATCTGGCATCAGTGGTCCAGTGTATATTACACTGGAACACGTATTTTTGCAGAAACTTTCTCAAAATGCCTTTCAAACCAACTCGAAACTTCGAAACCTACTTGTAATTCCTAGAAACATCTAATAATAACATTGCACTACTAATTACCATTTTTCATATATGTATTGGAATAAATTAATTTAAAATTAGATTCTTTAAAATTTAGTGTTACAAAGGTGAAACCAAGTTTTACATTCAAGAGAAATCTGACTTGTCTACCTTTGAAAAAATTAAATGTTGCTTATGTTTATACTTTTTAAATGTTCTCTGGAGCACTTGTATCTTGGTCCGGCTTTGTATAACGGTTCAGATAGGGAATGATCATACTGAATTATATTTATATACAGTGGACATAAGAAATGAATTTGGCTCTATTAGAGCCGGTGACACTCGTATCAAAACAAAATATGGTCTTCCCAAACTTGCATGAAAGTTTATCACAGGTGGCAAGTTTAATGTTTTGGCATACACAAGTATTTTTGAATATGTTTCGATCAGCCATAATAGAGCTGTATCCTCAAAATGCCTTTCCCTATTCAAATTTTCCTAAGTTTAAAGTTGGGGGATCCAATGTCTTCCTATTAGTCAAGATCATCTATCTTGGCAATTGTAGTGTAAGTAAACTTGCTACTTTTTTTTACTGCAAAAAGAATTTATTAATCTTCATACTTCTGAATCCTTGTATTTGAAATCCATTGCTTGAAACACTAAGCATAAGTTAAGGTGTGAATAATATTGAACAAACAGACATTCAAATGAGGATAAATCCATTTATCTAGACTGTGAAAACAGGTAAAAAGTCTATATACTTCGATCACATATACAGCAATCATCATCAGTAGAAATATTAAAGTGTTAAAATTGAAACTAACATATTTATACAAAACATAATAATTAACTTTCGGGTTATTCACAAAATAATAAACTTCCGGGCTATTCACTAGATTTTTTCAGAAAGAGTTCAATGACAAAGTTCATTCAGAGTCTTGAGGTAAATTTTCTTCTTTAATCTTGCCTAAATGTAAATAAAATTTCCAATGAAGGTGGCAAATATCTAGACTTTTGTACCTGTTTTCACTGTCTAGATAAATGGATTTATCTTCATTTGAACGTTTGTTTGTTTGTCATAGAAAGGAAGTGTGGTTTGAGAAAAGTATACCTAATTTTAGGTGTTTCGTCGAAAAGTGAATAATATCTCTTAAGTCATCACAATTATTTATCTCTTACCAGATATCTAGTTCTTCAATGCTACATGCAATGTAGAGAGATTCGGAGTAAAATGTGCCCAGAGGCCACCTTGATAATGGGGAAATTGTGGGCCTGAAAATACATTTGAGGCACCACACCCAACCCCCAGGGAGATTCTCCTGTTTCTAACTATAACCATTTTACTAATTTACTTGGTCTGTTCCATGTCTCTATACCCTGTTGGAAACTTTTTTTTTGCCCATGCACACTATGCCTAACTACTTTTCAGGGTGAATCTTTGAGCAGAGCTGAAGCAACCAAAGTGTTCTTTGCTATTACAAAGCTTTCACAATCAAGAGATGTAAATTTGCGAAGAATGATGTATTTAGCCATCAAAGAATTGTCACAGAAAGCAGATGATGTGATTATGGCTACTCAAACTCTAATTAAAGATGTCACTGGAAAGGATGACAACTGCAAAGCCCCTGCATTGAGAGCTCTTCTAGCTGTAATTGATGTAAGATTTCTTGTTTCTTCTTAGTGTTTTATTTACTGTGTCTTTTCTGCTTATTTCTTGTCTTATTTTTTGTTTCCTATTTAGTGTATTATAAGATTTTTTATTTCTATTAAGTGTAAATTAAATTGAACTGAAGATACCCAAAAATTAAAATATTAAGTAAGCTGTAGCACTCCTTGTAAGGTTAGATTCCTGGGATACAGGAGGGTGCATAAAAGAAAATACATCTCTGTTAAAGAGCAAAATATAAGCGTTAAGGGGAGAAAAGAACATGAGAGAGATTGAAAGACAATCAAAATATTATATTTAATTGTAACATCTAAGTTCAATGTGGTATTACAAAAAAAGGCCCCCCTCAAAGAAAGAAATCCTACTAATTAAGAAGGGGGATCCTTACACATTTCCTGAATCTACAATGGAAGTAGCATGGCTGTGTATCCATGGGCAAGATCTCAAATTAACCACTTGATCTTTTTGTTTATTTTATTTATGGCAAAGGTACCATTAACCAGCCACTGGCTAAAACCGGTATTCTGGTGATAAGCTACACTGGGGTATGAAAGGGAGAGCTTGATATTCTAAAGGCAGGATCTTTGTCTTTTCTGAACTTGGTCAGGTGTAACTACTGGTATTTTGGCAACTGTGGGAAAATGGAGGGTGGCTTCATCATATGGGTGCAACATAATCATTGATATTTGCACTGATAAGAAAACGTTCACCATTTATTAAAATCAAATTATTAATATCTATAGCCATCAATTTCTGGAATGTTGTTGGGAAATTCTGATCTAAGGAGTCTTCTGGTCATACTCTGACCGTCAATTTTATGTGGTTTACGTGTTTTGTTAATAATAAAATTGTGAGTGTATTCCTGGATTCCATTGTTTGTCCTTCTTTGAATTTACTTTTGTGCTTCTGAGATATTTAAATATATACAAAGGCAAACCTAGGCCGTGAAACCGCACGTATTTTCCCATGAGTAAGTTTTTTTTTTAACTATTTGTTGAGAGACAAGTAAAAACGTCTGTACCAACATATATGTCTTTGTCAACAACCAAATATTTCCTTTCAAATATATCCTCTTGTTGATCCTGACATTGCTTAGACTTTTTCTAGAAAGCGATCCAAACAAATTGGAAAATTTGCCTATTACGGTATGTTTTCCACGTATTTTTCAGCCTGACAAAAGAAAAAAAAACAAGTAAATTCAAAAATACCATTTTGTCGAGGGAAAAAGCCAAGTCATAGCTATCGAGTGATACCAAAATTGTCTTCTCGTGTTTAGACATAAATCCTCCGGAATTCTTGAAATTTAATATACAACAACTTGCGGAGGGATCATAAACTAGCAAATTAATAAATTTTTTTGCAACTTGCAGAGGGAACATAACCCTTAAACCAGCAGATTAGAAATTTTTGCGCCACTTCCTCAGGGAACATAAACCTTATACTAGCAGATTAGTAATTTTGCGCAGATTAGAGTAATGGAGAGGGAACATAATTCTTAAGCTAGCAGATTAGTAATTTTTGCACAACTTGGAGAGGAAACATAACCCTTAAGCTAGCAGATTAGTAATTTTTGCGCAACTTCCCCGGGGAACATAAACCTTAAACTAGCAGATTAGTAATTTTCGCGCAACTTGGAGAGGGAACATAATCTTTAAACTAGCAGATTAGTAATTTTGTCCGACTTGCTGAGGAAACATAAACTTTAAACTAGCTGATTAATTAGTTTTAGCAACTTGCAGAGGGACCGTAAATCTTAAACTAGAAGATTAGCAAGTTTGCGCGACTTCTTGAGCGAACATAAAATCTTAAACTAAGTAAGGAATTAAACAAGCAGAAGCTCGAAGATAGTAAATAGAATTTATCCTAACCCATGTTTTACGTGAAAAATTTAGAATATTTAGGTGCTAATGACCCTAAGACTATTGGGGTGTTGTCAACCCCCAGAAGAATGTTTGTTTGATCATTAAGTTTCAGACCGTTAACGCCAAACTTGTGCCTTTCGCAAGCAAAAATTCAACAAAAAACCAGTATTGTCATAAATCTTCACCCTCTTTTTGCTATCCTTCCCTCACCTCTCCTTCCCCACCTTCCTTCTCACACCTCTTCCCCCTTCTATCTCCTCCAAACTTTAAGTATTCTTTATCGATTACCTATGGCTCTTACCACCCTCTTAATAACTCAAGCCTTCTTTTCTTTGGCACATGGCTGATTACCGAAGATTGGTTAACTGATAACTTGGATAACTCTACTTTCCATAAAAAGCTAAATGATAAATATATAATTTCTTTCCCAGAAAACTTAAGATCTCCAGTTATAAGCCCCACATCAGTCAACCCATAAAGGCACTAATCAGAAATAAAATAAAGCTGCTCAGAAACGTCAAATTGAATGAGAATGATTAACTAGGGAAAGTGCACTAAAAAAAAATCCTTAAAGCTACTCGATGCTTCTACACAAACAAGGTCGAAAATGTGTGCCAAAATAAACGATACACCTGGTTTTCCGAGGTTAAAAAGCTGGTTGGCAGGAGCCTTGACCGGCTAAATTTCAACCTACCTTAACCTCCTGAAGTTATCGCTAGTAGCCTCAATAGGTCTCTTCCTTCCGTTGTCCAAAACCCTCCTGTATGTCTTACCTATTACCAACCGATGATTACTCTTTGTTCCTCTATGTGAAATCAAAAGAAGAATTGGGAGACTAAGAAAAACGGGTCTCTGCCTTCCCCCTCCATACCCCTTTTACCTTTTTTAGTACTTTCAGAGATTTCCTTTCAACGCCATTGTCTGTCCTTTTCAGCGAGATTACCTAGTCATGGCAATTTCCACAAATGTGAAAGAATTCATAACCTAAATACATTCTAAGACCACATGGCTATACATGACATATGGAGCTAAGAGAGGAAAGGAAATAATAAATGAAAAATAAAATTAAAAAAGGTGAGAAAACGAGGATTTTGTCAGCCAGTGATGAAGACGAAGAACAAGCAAATATTTTGACAAGGACCTCTGCCAAGTCGTCCTCAGTGCTAAAAAAAAAGAAAACAAAAAGAAAAAAACAACAACAGTCTAACCTTTTGGAGTTTACTCGACAAGATGCGAACAGACACTAAATGAAAGACCAAGCCGAAATCATTGAAAAAAGGATTTACCAAAGAGATTGAGCAAGTTTAGGCAGACCCTAAAACTTTGGGGTTGAACATAAAATCCATAAGCCTGCCTAAAATCCATAAGAAAGATATTCCGTTGTCCTATTGTAGCATGTTATAGTTCTTCAACTACAGGTATGGGAAAGTTCTAGGCCACCATTATTAAGCCTCTTTTAAGCACACAGAAATCTTACATAAAAAATTCCATTGATCTTGTTGAGAAGTTAAAATTTGAAAGTATAACAGAAAAAAAAACTATCTTATCTAGTTTTGATGCAGTTTCTATGTACACTTCATGTGATGTCCATAAATGTGAGCAGCCCTTACAAAGAAAATTAGAGGAAAATTCTGCTTGGTCAGATTACAAAACCTAGGAAATTGGCACAATACGAGCCTTAGTTGGCAAATTTTTGCATGGATTTCATAGAACAATCTGCGTTGAATAGTTTCCACTTAAAACACTCTCTCTAGTTTTGTTTCGTTGATGATATCCTTTCTGTTTGGGAACATGGTCAGGACTCTTAGGGATTTTTTGGCACATTTAAACTTTTTGATTCGAATCTCCAATTCACAATGGAGCTAGAAGATTCAGGAAAGCTGCCTTTCTTGGATGTTTTGATTATAAAAAATTCTCCTAGCCTTGAATTTTCTGTATAGGGAAAGCCGACCCATAATGATCGGTATCTACATTTCTCGTCAAATCATTCCCCTTCTGTTAAAAGAGGGGTAATAATCTCTTTAGTCGACAGAGTTTTAAAAATCTTCACTTAATTATGTAAATTCAGAATTAAATTATATCAAAGATATTCTATTCTGCAATGGCTACCCAATAAACCTTATTGAAGATGTCATAGATAGACGATTAAAAGGATAAAACAAGAAAATAGGGACCCCGTCCCCCTTGATTCAGTTATTCCGGCAATTGAGAAAAAAACTTTCGCCACTTTACCATACTTTCAAAACTTAGCGATAAACTTGGAAAATTTTTAAATAAACACAATCTATCTGTTTTTTCGAGCAGTGAACAAAAAGTTGAACATTTTTTCAACTCAGGAAAAGATAAAACTGACCATGTACTGGGTAGTGGTGTCTACAAAGTCCCCTTTTCATGTGGGAAATTTTACATTGGTAGGAACCATCAACAACTTGGTGAACGTTTGCATGAACACACAATTTCAATAGATAAGTCCCTGAAATTCGAAAATAAAAATGACATCTTTGATTCGGCTTTGCCCCTATGTATATTTGGAAATCCTGCGTAACTGGTTGTTTTTGAGGAGAAAACTTTAATATCTACTTTAAATGGCCTACCGCAATCTTTCAAAGATATAATTGAGATAAAAAAAAAAAACATAAACATAAATTTGGCTATAAATAGAGACACTGGAGATATTTCACTATGCCCAATTTATAACAATTTAATATTAAAAGACTCAATTAATATTTTCACCCAGTCAAATTTAAGAGAACTTATTTGCATATCTAATGAAAACCGAAATTGCAGAATAGCAAAAAGTATTGCAAGGCAAAAGATTCTTGCTCAATATCTTTGGTAAATCCTTGTTTCATTGATTTCGGCGTGGTCTTTCATTCAGTGTCTGTTCGCATCTTGTCGAGTAAGCTCCAAAAGGTTAGATTTTTGTTGTTTTTTTTTCTTTTTCTTCTTTTTTTTTTAGAACTGAGGACGACTTGGTAGAGGTCCTTGTCAAAATATTTGCTTGTTCTTCGTCTTCATGTTTTGCCACTGGCTCACAAAATCCTCGTTTTCTCACCCTTTTTTTTTGTTTTATTTTTCATTTATTATTTCCTTTCCTCTCTTAGATTCATAAACTTCTTAAGGAAGAAAGATGAAAGCCTGGTTTTGAAGGTGTTCGCCCTATTTCTGTCACTTCTATATCCAATGAAGCTTGCAGACTGGCTTAAGGAATAAATCCAACGGCCTACCGACATGAGATAATTCGGGAACCTCAAATCCAATTCAATGTTCAATATCCTTTTTTTTATCGCGTACCATTGGAAAGATTCTTGAGAAACCTAATACTTGGCTAAATTGAGTTTCCGTTTATATCCAAAAAGCATTTGATTTGGTCAATCACAATATTTTGGTTAAAAAATTGGTCACTGAATTTAATATTAATTCTTCCCTGTAAAATTGGTTGCCTCCCTCTTACCACAAATGGTTAAATCCTTATCCCAGTCTTCTTTCTGTCGAGAATGGAGTATTCTAAGGTACTCTCCGAGGCCCTCTCCTTTTCTCAGTCCTAATTAACAGCCTGGGTAAGGAATTTCCGGACTGATGGAAATTTATTGATGACTACCGTCGTCGAAACTTGCTATAAGAATTTAACGAACGACCCTATGAGCACCATCAGTGACGTCGGACAAGATGCTTTGACCTTTGACATGAGATTAAAACCTTCTAAATCCATGATTATGTCCATTTGCTTCCTTAAATCCCTGTCCCATTTTCCTAGTCCTATCCCTTCTTAAACGCCTCCTCCTTGAAATTGCTTGGCATCATAACTACTTCTTATTTAAAATGGGGTATTAATGTTTAAAATATCACCCATATAGTTAGTGTATCTATCTCCCTTCTTAGGCTTCTAATTAAATTTGGAATCCCCCCTTCTCATGCTTTAAAGATATATGCTTTTTTATGCACCCTTATCCCGAATATGCTAGTTCAGTTTGGCAACCTGACATTCCCAGGGAAGAGTCAGATAAAGTCGAATCTATCTGCAAAAGAGCCCTGCGAATAATTTGCAAAGAAGGTGAAGTCTGATACGCTCTTTTTCTAAAAAAAAAAAGGGTGCGTTATACATGCTTGAGTGCAAGAGAGGTTTGTTGAATTTCTAGTGCCCTTTTTAAGAGCCAAGGTGATCAAAAGGCAGTTACCCCCTCCCCCCTCAACAAGTCACTTTTGGGGCTGAATTAAACCACCAGAGCCTAGGGACGAGGGTTGTAAGTTATGCCGTGGGACATTTAAGGTTTCTATGGAAGGGATGGTTTTTTAACTTTAGAAGAGGCCCATTTGGTTGAAAATTGGAAGTTCTAGTTTCTTTTGAAGCGTTAGTGATGGATGGTATTTAGACCCCCCCCCCCTCCTCAACAACCCCTCCTTTCACCAAACGCATATGATTGAAATTATGAGATAGCGATTTTGTTCAAAATTGTTCAAAACACATATAATAATGTCTTTGTATCTCCGTTTTTGTTTTAATTCAACGACAAGCCCTCGCACGGAGCATAGTATCTCTAGATATGAAAAAGGCTTCGCACCCTATATTGCGGAAAAAATAATCAAAGCATGCAGCTAGTTTCCCTGTATTTATTATTTCACTTGTTTTGCTTTTTATTTTATCTTCTTTTTTTATGTTCCTAATGTTATATTCATTTTTTTGTTCATTGATTTTTACCTGTTTTTGTCTTTTTAACATTTATGACCAGCTTCAGTTTAAATAATGACTAATGAATGGATTTTCATTCTGATAGTTTTAATTTAATATTCTTTCGCCAGTATTTTAGTTTTCGTTTATCCTGTTTTAATTTATTGACCTCCAAATACGAAATCGGCTGATCGGGGTTTGTAATAACAATTTTTTGAAATAAATATAATATCTTTCTCAATATCTCTTTTGCCCAAATCAGTTGTGATTTGGGCAATTGATTTGAGTAACCTTTGGCAAATTTGCCCATGTTGGTTTCATATTTGTGCTATATTTTTCTTTGTAGTTTTCTTTCTGCTTATTTGCATTTCTTGCATTTGTGTATTTTTAGTTTTCTCTGTTTTTATCGATATTCTTTCTAGGCCATTTTACATTTACGTGTTTGTGCGACGCGTTGTGTCTGCGTTGCGATAAAGTTGTGTTTTACAAGAGGCACAAACGCGCGAGAGGTTTTACACTGGACGCGTTGCATGTATTCTTCTTTTTATGTTAAATTTTCATTGCTTTCCTCTTTGGCGAAGTTTCCAAAGCTTATGAAATGCTTGATCAGAACAAAAATATTATTTTAATTCATGCTTCAATTTTGCTCTTGAACTGGAAGCCATAAAAGAAGACTAGTGGCTCAATGCAGATGACCTTACTTTAGTTGTTTGGTGGACAGAATGGAAGCACGTATTTCGTGTTACTTATACCCCAGCGAAAAAAAGTGAACACTCAGTGATTATGGTAAAAGTTGTTGCTAAGACGAATACTGTTACAAAAAGAAATGATCTTGAAGTATTTTGGCATCGTCTCATCATTATACTACTCCTACTAGTAACAACTCACTGCCGCATCAAACTTCCTGAGGCCAACACAGCTATGCCCGCTCTTCCTCCATCCCAATCTATTCAAAGCCTCCCTCTTTACACACTCAAGAATTTCGCATTTCTCATAAATTTCTCCTTAAGACATCCTCCAACCCCATTTGAAGACGACCTGCTTTTCATTTTGCCCTAGATTGTTGGTCTACAAGGACGATCGTTGGCAATCTGTTATCCTTTATACACAGAACGTTTCCAAGCCATCCCAACCTATGCAGTCCTCGAAAGTGGGATTGAACCACTTTTTTCGTACAGCTTACTGTTAGAGATACAGTCAGTCAGACGGCATCTTCACCATAATTTTGTATAATATGTATTTTAATGCACACAATTGTTTTTATAGTTAATTTCTCGTTTTCAGACTTCCATGATTCAGTCAATTGAGCGCTATATTCGGGAGTCTATTGTTAGCAAAAGTTCGCCAGCTCTGAGCAGTGCTGCTCTAGTTAGCTCAATGCATTTGCTGAAAGCGTGCCCTGAAATTGTGGGTAGATGGGCAAGTGATGTACAACAAGTAGCTTTATCCACAGACAAGTAAGTATTTACAATTAAATATGTTGCTTTGGACTTCTGTTCTTAGGGAGGGGACAATGGTGTATTCAAGATTTCGGAGGAAGGGCTAGAATTTTGGTCATTTTCTTAACATAATCATATAAATTTAAGCTAAAACTATACAGAAATTATATTCAAACCAAGAAATGGTCGCTTCCTCCTTGGATCTGCTAATTGGATCTGTTTGGCCTGGGTTTCTATTTCATCTTCGTTCAGATTTTAGCTATTTCGACATCATTTTTCTTCTGTTTTGGATATAGTCATAAAAACAAGTATAAGAGTGATGAAATTTAAATGAATAAAAAAGATGAACTTGAAATGGGAATGACTATTGGGAAAGGCTACTCTAGATCAGAGGCAATGCTATAGCGTTGCCTATAGTAAAGGCCATACGGCTCCAATGTTTTATTATTATTATTATTTTTTTTTTCCAGACGCACTTCATATGGAAGGAGTCGTCGTAGAAACTTCATTCGAATGGAAATCTAGAGTTCTAGTGCCCTTTTTAAGTGTCAAAAGGGATTGGAGGGCAACTAGCACCCCCCCCCCACGCCCATCATTCCCCCAAACACATTCAATCACAATTTTGAAATAGCCATTTTGTTCAGCGTAGTTGATTTCCACATAGAAAATATGTTTTTAAGGAGAACACTACCCCACAACCCTCAGGGCAAAAGTTTTAAATTATGCCCGGGGGCATATAAGAACGATGTTGGCACAATGTATTATTTATTTATTTTTTCCTTTAGAGCAGGGCCCTTCGTATCGAAGAAGTTGTCATAGAAACTTCGAAAAGGGCTCATTCAATTGGAAATTGGAGTGGCCTATGCCCTTTTTAACAGTCGAAAGTGATTGGAAGGTAACTAACATCCCTTCCACGCCCACTATTTCCCGAAACACATCCAATCAAAATTTTGAGATAGCCATTTTGTTCAGCGTAGTTGATTTCCACATGGAAATTATGTTTTTGAGGAGGACACTCCCCCGCAGCCTTCAAGGCAAGGGTTGTAAAGTATGCCCTGGGGGCATATAAGGTTTTTATAGAAGACGTTGTCGTAGAAACTTCAAAAAGGCACATTCGATTGGAAATTCAAAGAGCTAGTGCCCTTTTTAATAGTCGAAAGTGATTGGAGGGCAAATAATCCCCCTCTCACGCCCACCTTTTCTCCAAACACATCCAATCAAAATTTTGATATAGCCATTTTATTCAACGTAGTTTTAAGTTCTGGAAATTACGTCTTTGAGGATGATAACCCACCCCCCAGCGACCGGAGGGCAAGGGTTCTAAGTTATGCCCTGGGGGCATATAATGTTTTGTATAGACAGCATCGTCATCGAAACTTCAGAAAGGGCTCATTCGATTGGAAATTGAAATGGCTATTGCTCATTTCGATAGTCGAAAGTAATTTTAAGGTAACTAACACCCCTTCCACGCCCACCATTTACCCGATCACATCCATTCAAAATTTTGATATAGCTATTTTGTTCAACGTAGTTGAAAGTTCTGGAAATTATATGTTTGAGCAGGACACTCCCCCCACAGTCTTCAGGGGCAAGGGTTATATGTTATACCCTGGGGGTATATATGGTTCTTATGGAAGAAATGCTCATATGAACTTCAGAGAGGGCTCATTTGATTGGAAATTGAAAGTTCTAGTTCACTTTTTAAGCGTCAAGATATTGGAGTGTAGCCAGGTTCCCCCTCCCCCTAAACCCCTTTTTCCCAAATGCACCCAATAAAAACTTTAAGATAGATATTTTGTTAAAAATAGTTCAAAGATCATATAATAAAAATTCCGGTGTCGACGCAGCCCCCCAGGGCCTGGTGGCATTCGTTGTAAATTATGACCCTGGGGGCATATATGGGTCTTATGGAAGGGATGCTCGTATTAACTTCAAAGAGTATAAACTTTGGAGAGGGCTTATATGATTGGAAATTGAAAGTTCTCGTTCACTTTTTAAGAGTCAAAAGAGATTGGAGAGCACCTAGCCCCCCCCTCCACGCCCTTTTTTCCTCAAACCCATCCGACAAGAACTTTGAGATAGTTTTTTTTTAATAATTCAAAGAGCATATAACGAAAACTCCGGCGTCGACACAGCCCCCCAGGGCCCGAGGGCAGGTGTTGTAAGTTATGTCCTGGGGGAATATATGGTTCTTATTGAAGGGATGCTCGTAAAAACTTCAGAGATTGCTTATTTGATTGGAAATTGAAAGTTCTAGCTCAGTTTTGTAGATTCAAAAGAGATTATAGGGCAACTAGCCCCCCTTCCACGCCCCTTTTCCCCAAATACATGCAATACAAATTTTGCGATAGCCATTAAGTTACAAAGTGCTCCAAAGTCAGATAACAAAACTCCGGCGTCGTTACAACCACTCGGGGCCCGGGGGAAGGCGTTGTACTTTATGCCCTGGGGTATATATGGATCATATGAAAGGGATGCTCGTATAAACTTCAGAAAGGGCCCATTTGATTGGAAATCGAAAGTTCGAGCTCACTTTTTAATAGTCAGAAGAGATCTGAGGGCAGCTAGCCCCCCCCCCCCCCAAGGCCTTCTTTTTCTAAACCCATCTGATGAAAATTTTGAGATAGATATTTTGTTAAAAATAGTTCAAAGGTCAGATAAGAAAAAATCTGGTGTCAATACAACTCCTCCCCCCCAGGGCCCAGGGGAAGGCCTTCTAAGTTATGCCCTAAGGGCATGTATGGTTCTTATGGAAGGGATGCTTGTATAAACTTCATTGAGGGCTCATGTGATTGGAAATTGAGAGTTCTAGTTCACTTTTTAAGAGTCAAGAGAGTTAAGGGCAGCTAGCCCCCCCCCCCCCGCGCTTTTTCCCCAAACCCATCTGCTACAAATTTTGATATATCCAGTTTTTGGGAAATTGTTCAAAAATTAGATAACAAAAACTCCCCCCAGGGCCCGGGGGATAGGCGTTGTAAGTGTTGTCCTGGAAGCGTATATGGTTCTTATGAAAGGGATTCTCGTATAAACTTCAGGGGGGCTCATTTAATTGGAAATTGAAAGTTCTAGTTCAATTTTTAAGAATCAAAAGATATCCGAGGGCAACTAGCCCCCCCCATCACACACCCTTTTTTTACCCACGCCCATCCGATAAAATTTTTATAATAGCCATTTCATTAAAAATAGTTCAAAGGTCAGATAAGAAAAATTGCTGTGTCGACGGAACCCACCAGGGCCTGGAGGCAGGCGTTATGAGTAATGCTCTAGGGGCATACATATTTCTTATAGGAGGGATGCTCGTATAAACTTCGGAGAGGGCTCATTTGATTGGAAATTGAAAGATCTTGTACACTTTTTAAGATTCAAATGTGATCGGAGGGCAACTAGCCCCCCCCCCCGCCTCCACGCCCTAAATGCATCCAATAAAATTTTTGTGATAGACATTTTGCTAAAAATAGTTCAAAGTTCTGATAACAAAAAGCTCCGGTGTCGACACAGCCCCCCAGGGCCCGGGGGTAGGCGTTGTTAGTTATGCCCTTGGGGCATACATGGTTGTTATGGAAAGGATGCTCGTATAAACTTCCTAGAGGGCTCATTTGATTAGAAATTGAAAGTTGTAATTCACTTTTTAAGAGTCAAAACTGATTGGAGGGCAGCTAGCCTCCCCCCACACTCCATTTAATTTTTCCCAGAGGCACTTCTTATAGAAGGGGACGTCGTATAGACTTCAAAAGGGGCACATTCGATTGGAAATCGAGAGTTCTAATGCCCTTTTTAAGAGTCAAAAGTGATCGTACGGCAAATAGCCCCCCCTCCTCCACGCCCTAAATGCATCAGATAAAAATTTTGAGATAGACATTTGTTCAAAATACTTCAAAGTTCTGATAACAAAAAACTCCGGTGTCGACACAGCCCCCTGGGCCCGGGGGTAGGCGTTGCAAGTTATGGCCTGGGGGCATTCGATTGGAAATTGAAAGTTGTAATTCACTTTTTAAGAGTCGAGGCAGCCATTTTGTTAAAAATAGTTCAAAGATCTTATAACAAAAACTCCTTTACGTATAGCCATTTCGTTAAAAATAGTTCAAAGGTCAGATAAGAAAAACTCCTGTGTCGACCCCCCCCCAGGGCCCGGGGAAGACATTGAAAGTGTTGCTCTGGGGGCATATATGGTTCTTATGGAAGGTATGCTCGTATAAACTTCGGAGGACTCATATGATTGGAAATTGAAAGTTCTCGTTCCCTTTTTAAGAGTCAAAAGAGATCAGAGCGCAACTAGCCACCCTTTCCACGCCCTATTTTCCTCATACTCATCCGATAAGATTTTTGAGAGAGCCATTTTTCAAAATAGTTCAAAGGTCAGATAACAAAAACTCCAATGTCGACACATCCCGGGGGGACAGGCATTGTAAACTATGTCCTCGGGCCGTATGTGTATTTATTTACCTTTCACCACATGAATGGTACAATTTTTATTGTCAATGTTATATTTGGTTCAGATCTATAAAAATTACTTTAGGGTTTAGATGATGGGAAAATAAGTATTCTGGGTCTCATTCAAGAGCAGTTTCTCAACATTTCTGGGTAGGGATCTATAAGTGGAGACTCAGTGTATGCCAGTTTGTCCTAATTTTAGGAATAAATGGGATAAAAAAGGTGATGATTGTGGGCCATATGCATTGATGAAACTAGCCCCGGCCACGTTGTGACAGAAACTGTCAATAAGCACTTTAGTGCATGAAGTGCCTACTGTTTTCTGGCAACAGCTATGATGATATTAATGATTTATTAGTGACATAAATGATATTAATGAATAATTATAATTATTATGACATTAATGAATAGACCTTAAAGAAATTCAACTTAAACAGGGCATAGCTCCAGTATTTTTATGGGGGGGGGGCAAGAGGGTTCTATATTCGGAGAGTCAAGGGGTATTGGCTATATAATAATTTTTTCTCCAAATTATGGGGGGCAACTGCCCCCCTTACCACTCCAAAACGATGCCACTGACCTTAAGGAAACTTGAGAATTTGAACTTACTAAGCTGCCCTAAAGGGGACGACCATGATTTGACGTTATTTCGCTAGTCAAGATTTCTAGATGTAAAGCCTAAACATTCGGCCCTTTTTCTTATTATAATATATATAAATTTAGTGTAATATATAAATTGATCTCATTGGAGTTAGTACTGTACATGATTTTATCAAATGTCAAGCGGGGCAACTTGTTTAAATGAAGCTTTAAAATAAATGGCTATATTAACCATATATTTTGTATAGATTACGTGGCTCTTTATAAACAAATGTGCCATCCCGCGGTATTACTGCCTCTGAAGCTGGAAAGCCCCATATATAGGTATTCAATAATTTTAAATCAATTGGCTATCTCCGATATTTGAAGTTCTGTATCCCTCAGTTTTTGTGCGAAGAATTGGCAGAAAATGCCACTTCCTTGTGACAAAATTTTTTTGGCTACTTAAAAAGGGAACGAGAACTTTTAATTTGCGTACGAATGACCCCTGTCCTGATTTTCTAGGACCATCGATTCGTAGCTTTTGATAGGTAAATTTAAACTTGATGAATTTTATATATTTGATATCAGCATTAAAAGTCAATTCGTTTGAAGCATTAATTATTATCGAAGATTCCCCTTTTAAGAGTTCGGTTACTGTTTGCCCCCGTTGTTCCTCTTTTAGTTCGTTTTAGTTCACGAAAGTTTTAGTTCACTTTTGAAGAGTCAAAAGAGACCGAAGCTTAATTAGTCCCCACACGCCCTTTTTCCCCAAACCTACCCGATAAAAATTTTGAGATAGCAGACCTCAAAATTTTGAGATAGCAGAGGTTGACACAAACCCAGTTTTTTACTTTGATACCAGTTTTGATACTTTGATGAATATTTGATTTTTTTTCAAGTTTGATTTTGAAATAAGTAATTTTTAAAAACTTGAAATTTTTGCAATAAAAAACGAACAAAAATTAATTAAAAAAAAAAACATTACTAAAAATTATTTTTTCAATTAAAATTATATGCATTTTTAAAATTAAGATCAACAGATACAAATACATGTTAAAATTAAATCTCAAAAAAAACAGAAATTACTATTAAATAACTAATGAATCCCAAAACGAACAGAAATTAAATAAACAATCATAGCAAAAACATGTAACAAGTAATAATATAAATATAAAGATATGATTCGAAAGGGTAATTGCATTGGCATACTTTGTATTTAAATTGGACGGCATTATTGAGGTATAAGCTCTTTCAAAATTCTTAAAATTTCTTCTCGACATTTCAAATAACTGGTCACTTGAATGTTAATGAAAATTACTATTTTCGAAGTTTAATCCCATTAGAAATATTTATCGTCTTACAGTTTCTCTAAAAATGATGGATTAATTATGGGTTGCTGTTTGCTCTTTCAAAATTACAACCATGATTCTATCATTTCTTTTTTCAGTCAAATGGTAGAGTATCAGTGTGTTGTCTTGTATTATAATGCCAGAAAGGGGGCCAAGCAAGATATAATGAAGATGTTTGAAAAACTACGCAGTCGCCTTCGTTCTCCTTATTCTCTATGCTTCTTGGTAAGATCTATTTATTCTTTCCTTATATTTTGTTGGAAACCAATTGTATTTGAGGGTTCACTATAAAAGTGGATCAAACCCAAAAGTCAGATGTATAGTTTTGTTTAGTAAAACATATACATAATGCAGCCAAACATATTGTCTTATTCGCCGCACCCCCTTCCGCGAGGCTCTATGTTTGAAAATGCAGGTCTTCTGTTAATGTTTTCTGGGTACTACTACTACTAGCAACTCATAACAGCACCAAGCCGCTTGACGTCAACACAGCTAGAGACTCACCTCCATCCCAATCTATTCAAAGCCTCAATCTTTGCACCCTCCCCAGAAGTTCTAATTTCCCTTAAATCTTTCCTTACAACATCCAACTTCATTCAGAGACTGCATAATGCTACACCCCTTGTATATACTGCACCCCGTATTGCCGCGACTTTTATAGCCGTCTTTTTTTTACAAACGTATATGGGGCAGGGTAGGAGAAATCTTATAAACACCGTTGAACATTTTCAAAAAGTTACGGTTCAATTGTAACCAGAGGTGCAATTTTGCACCCGGTAGTATTGTCAGTTCTCTGGTGATCTATTTGGAAATCTGTGGTAGAATTCTCAGGCAAATATTGAACAGTTTTGATTAGCTCGTAGTGAAGGTGATCTAAACGGCCTATTTATAATAGGAGTCGATTTTTGTGTATTCATAAGGTTTGAGGCAAACTCTTGTTATGGCTCTTTCACACTACACCATAGAACCTTTCTAACTAGCATAACTTAAGACTTTGCGGTACAGTATGTAACCATACGGAGCAAGCTCCGGCAGCGTCGAATAGAATCGAGACCTACCTACAAATTTTTGTCGCGTAACTTTATGTTACGTTTAGTAAAAGTCTTAGCACAAGCACACGAGCCTGCACCCAAATCAGCGGGAAAATCCTATCTTGTTGTTATCTTGAATTTGCTGTGACACAACTTTGCATCCTCCTTAGAGCTTTTCAACTTCCTAATGGATTGGATTTTGAAGTATTCCCTGCAAAGCTGCGGTGAAATCAACATGAGCCCTTATTTTGTCGTCACCGATTTGTGCTACGCGGATGATGTCTCGCTGCTAGGTAGTTGGGCGCTGGTAACACGGGGCATGCTCCAAAGGGTACCTGTAGCATGTTCTCCCTTAGGATTAAATATCAGTATTGAGACGACGAAATGATGACCAATGTAGTACTGAATCACCTCCAGTTTGAGCTAGCTGAGAAGTTCAAATCCCTTGGTTCAATCTGAAGACATTGGTGGTGGACGCAGTCATGAAGTCAGCGCTCGCATATCAGCAGCTTCCTCGGTCTTTTCGCAACTGTGTGGATTAAAGTACCCAAAACTCAGGCTCTGAACTTGTTCGATCAGAGATGCCTGAGATACATACCCAATAAAATAACAATATTATTTCTTAAAATAATGAATAATTATGATAATCATCGAGTCACGAATAAAATAATAAGAGAATGTCGCAGATAGAGGTTTGATCTGGAAACCATCGCTTACCGTCACCGTCTCTCCTGGTTTGGCGATGAATGTCGCGGACCTGATAACTTCTTATTTATAGGACCTTTCATTGCAAACCACAGTCAAGCTAGAAAAAAGGCATGGAGGCTAGTCGAAGTCCTTGATGGTACCGTGAAATCTGACATCGAACCCTTTGGTGGTCTCAGATGACACGGTTGCCAATAGAACCATTCCTGGCTTAAAATTGTAGTCCTTCTGACCTTTGACCGTACCGAGTATAATGCGACATCTGCCACCCTCTAGGTTCAGGGAGAGCTCCACTCAATGTATCAGCAACAGAATGGGATTTCTTGTTGAGCAAGTAATACATTTTGAAAATAAACTTTATAAACGTTTCCTAGAATTTTTTTTCCTCGCTTGATCAAAGCTTGAATCTCCGTCACCGTTCCACTCTCTAAATTTTCTTAAATAGCTTTACTGTGATTATTTTAAATGATGATTATGATGGTTTATGAATTGTGTGTTTGCCTAGTATGAAACGACTTGTTGAAATTTGATACAGTATAGTTAACAGTACATAACTTAAACACTTGGCATACAAAATTATGTATGTAGTGTGAAAGCCGCTTTTGTCCCAAACTTGCGTAATTTGAAAAAACAGTTCTACCTCATTTATAAGAAGTACTGTTGTTTCATTGTATTCTCCAATCTGCCTGTTATTATGCATTTGATTTTTAAATCATTGTTATTATTTTTGTTCCCTTTTCTCTTTTTATTTTTTTGTTTTTCTAAACTTTTCTTTTTTTCATCATCTTCGTTTATTGTGGCATTTGGTAACAGAAGGGGATTTTATATAAGTTCAAATCTGGTTTTCTCCCAATATCTGAGCTCTCCTTTGTTTGAAAAAAAAATGTTTATTTTTCTTAACATGTTAAGCATTTGTCTGCTTTTTCTTCCTTTTATTGAGTTGGATGTATTATGTTGTAATAAAAATTGAGGGATGAAAATAAAAATGGAATTAACATTGCCTTGTTAAATCAGTAATTTGGCCCTTCAAAAGCCAATCTTTACTAAATCTAGGATTTATAATCAATGTTGTTGATTGGCCACGAACTCAGTACGTTTTCAAAGATATTCCGTAAATTAAGGACCTACTTTATAAATGACAAAAAAAAAATCCTTTTTTTATAGACCAATTTGAGTAAATCTAAATGAGACAGTAAAAGGGTCTCCATACTAAATTACATAGAAAACATAAAGAAATTTTCTCTTTCGTTCTAAGTCAACTTTTCTATAGGTTATAGAATCAGCCTGGGACATCCTATGAGTAGCTTTCTGCTTGGTCACGCAGAATTAACAAGGTGCAAAGCCGTGTCTTAATACTTCTCCCACTAAATCCAGTGCACTGGATGCTGGTCGTGGGTGTAGGAATTTTGAGGGGAGTGAGTAGAATTTTGTGACTTTTTGGCTCGACTCTTTTGCTTAAATGTTTCTGTTAAAACTTCACTTCGAAGTGAAAGTTAAACGAATGTACACAAAAAAAAACAAAAAAAAAACAGGGGACTAAATTAAATATAAGACCAAGGAGAATTGCATCAGTGGAAGCTAAAAAAAGGATTATTTGGCAACAAAAACAATAAGTTGTTTTTTCTTAGTTTTAGATTTTATTTGATTTAGGTTTTATAGATTATTTTAGATATTATCCATGTTCTTAGCGTTGAAGATGCCTTGTTTTATACAGAATTCTCTTTCATTTATTTCTGACTGGTTTTTTGATTCAGTATCTTTTCTCCTCTTGTCAAGTTCGCTTCGAAATATTACATTTAGTTGTTTTTTTTCTGTTGTGTTTTTTTTATGAGCACTGAGGAAAATTTGGTGGAGGTCCTTATCGAAATATTGTCTTGTTTTTCGTCTTCATATTTTGCTACTGGCTGACAAAATCTTCGTTTTCTCACCTGTTTGATTTTATTTTTCATTTATTATACCCTTTCCTTTCTTGGTTTCATACGTCACGTATATCCAATGTGGTTTTAAGATTGTATTTTATTCTAATGGTAAGATGTGATTCTGGGTTTCTGCTTACCCAAAAGCTCTGTGCTTGGTCCTTATCTCAGGAAGGAAATATCTGCTTATGTGGGGAATACTGGTGCTGGAATCGACCTTTCATAAATTCGCATAACCAAAACCATTATAGTAAATTATGTCTCTTGAAGCGTAACATGAAATGTTTCGACGTTGAGAGACAGTTTTAACACAGTCGTCTTGAACGAGGCCTGTTAAGTGTTTTGGAGTCGAAGGGTTAGGAAAGATATAATTAGGTGGGGTAGAATCTGGTCATTTAAGTAGGAGGAATGGACCTAAAGATAGGTATTGGGACTTGATTAGGAAGCTCTTCAAGTCTTTTAGTTTGGGAAGATTTTAGTAGTAGAGTCTTTGCCTGGGCTTGGTGGATGCGGAAGGTTGCAATTTTAATAGACTGCTGTAATGTGTTCTGTGTAACAACCTATTGATAACCAGTTGGGTGATAATGACGGTAGTTGGTGTTACCTTAAAGTATGTTGAATACGACGAACAGAACATAAAGTATAATGAACATAGATAGTGGAAAAAACAAAACAAAAAATAGCAACAATACAAGCAGAAGTAAGGTTCAGCTTCATCAGATGACTTTAACATCAACAAAACAAAACACGATAATATCGTTGATGACGCTGTTGTAAATTTAATACTGGCAGGACTAATGCAGGAAACTAGGGTTCTAGGAGCGGTGCTATTGGTACCAAAGGAAAAAAGTTTCCTAATCTGTGGCTAGTTTTTAGAAAAGGATATAAAAAACAATGATATAATTTTGATAATTTTAAAAGCAAAAGAAGAGGTATCTACTATGGTAAAGTTAGAGGAAGTGTCAAAAATATTGGAAATAATTACTCTGTAGGTCTTTATAAATACTATGTAAATGAGTTTTTGAAATACAATGGAAATGAGTTAATAGATAACCCACTGAAAATATAGACATTTAGTGGAATTCTAAATATTTTCATATATCCAAGGTAATACTTAAAAAAAAGTCTTTTAACTAAAGCCTTTAATGAAGAGTGCACGTAGTAATATAAAGACATTTTTGTGATTTCGCTCTGAATCTTGCAAATATATTAGTTCCTGGCTGGGTCTCTACCCCCCCCTCTCTCTCTCTCTCTCTCTCTCTCTCTCTCTCTCTCTCTCTCTCTCTCTCTCTCTCTCTCTCTCTCTCTCTCTCTCTCTCTCTCTCTCTCTCTCTCTCTCTCTATGTTTTTTCCATGTGCTCAAGAAACTTTTTGTAAGAACAAATTGATATGATAAGATTTTCCACTGTTCTTGTTAGTTTCAGTGCTCGTTTTGTATGAGTTTTAAATGGTTAAAATCAGTTGATGGGGAAAAGGGCATTGATATTTAGACATATAGTACATTTTTGGGTTCACAGATCAAGATGAGATTACAAAAACGAATTAAAAAATGTCCTACAATCCTAGAGGAATCCCAGAGAAAATAAGTGCGCTGTCAACTGCTTGTATATTCTATTTTTCTTTTGAAGATTCGTATGGTTGCAAAGCTGATTCAAGATGGAGATGAATCAAAACATTTAATTGATTTCCTGCGAACTTGTACCCGTCACAAACACGACATTGTTGGGTATGAAGCTGCAGCTGCAATTGTAAATTTGAAGAATCAACCCTCGGATTCTCTCAAGGCAGCTGTTTCGGTTCTGCAGTTGTTTTTGGCTAACAGTAAGGCGGTTTTGAGATATGCAGCTGTTAGGACACTGAATATGGTGAGTTGCCTCATTCTCTTTCTTCTCTATCCTTAAACTAATTTTTTTCTTTTTTTTACATTTAGCCCTAAGCTGGAATGACACTTCTTGATAATTTCTATCCAAATGCCATTGCAAAATGTTTCTAGTTACGGGTTCATAGTTTTTGCTTTTGGCCGGGCTTAATCAAAGCTAAGCATTACGAACTAGATAAATACATAACTTATGTTTAAATACATAACTTTTTTGATTATGTAGAAGAATCACTATCCCAGACAGGAATATATCTGGAAGTCCAGGGAGGAAGGAATGAGCGTCTTCCTATCTTCTATAAATAGGTTGTTATATTTTATATAAAACAAATTTTTTTTGTATGTTTTCAAATTTTGGACTAGCTACTGGGCAAATTTGGAAAACAATTTTTGAACTAATTGTTTTTTTTTTCTAAATTAACATAATCTTAATGTTCTCAGTAAGTAGTAATTTTGTTGTTTTTTTTTCTTTTGAAAAATCTAAGAGGGCGAAAAGGTTCCCCTTATTGAAAACAAACTTGTGTTTTTCCCGTTTTTAACCAATTTCTGGATTTTAAACTAGTTTAAGGACTACAGTTTCTTGACTTGATTCTATGGAACTACTTGAGTGGTGTTTGTGATGCTATAGCTAATCCTTGGAATTGTTTTAAGATTTTTTTTATTCTAACGTAAATAAATTTTTCATTAACCAAATGTTTTGTATAGATTTCCATGATTCCGCCCCTTGAAGGGGAGAAGAATTATATTGGGGCAATTGGGGGATAGTAATACGGAAAATGTATTTTTATGCAAGAATTCTCTCATCATTCCGATACAATCCTGTGGGTCACTCTCAGGGATGAGAGTGGCTCACATGACCACTTACATAGCATTGTTCTTGCATGGCTTTACGTTTACAGAATTCCAAGGATTATTCAAAACGAAGGTCCGGGTTTAAATATATGCTACTGTATAATTTCTTGCAATTCCTTGCATTTTGGAGGGAAGACTGAATCGCCTAAATTCTTCCTATGCAGCGCTGTTGTATTTACTCTATTGAACGTTCAATAAAAATTCGTTAATATCCAAAATTTATCGGTATGTTTTTTTCTTTTTCTTTTTTGCCATAAAACTAGATACATTAAGGAGGGGACCAGAGGTGTCATTGACTGAAATGTTTGAGCCTAGACAAAATACTCTAGGGACGAGCTATTTGTTTAAAATCGTGTAAAAGGGGAGTCTTTCGGTAAGCAAGTAGTAAAGTAGTAAGTATGACGGCACTAGACCCTTAAGGTCCAAACCGGCGGTGCTGATCTCCGTTTCGTGGCCCTTCAGCCAGGAAGTGCAATGGGGGGCTGGGGGGCAGCCATCCTGCGCTTTCGCACACCCTTCCTGCTTACCTTCCCCAGATTTCTCCAGGTACCCATTTAGAGCTGGGTCGACTTGGCTAAGCTTACAGAGTCACGCCAGGGATCGAACCCGTGCCCCTTGGACAAAGAACTCTCAACCCAGCACACGTCCACTGCACGTCTTTCGGTAAGTTTTCGCAAAAATTGGTAAAATTGCAGTAATTCCCTATTAGCTAAGGCTTTGCTCCACAATTTTACAGTGTTTTATGCTTTGTGAAAGTCCAGGCCTTTTTGTTAAGGAGTATTTCTCATTCATATTTGGTGATGGGGGAGGTGAGGGGGGGTTAAAGCAATAAAAATATCAAAATACTACATTTTTATAGTATAGCTAGAATATGAACATACGTCTATTTATCTTCTCCGTCCCATTCTCTTCTTTCCTCTCGTATTCGGTTAACACGGAAACTGTATGATATGTATTTTTAGGTATCAATGATTCATCCTGACATAGTCATTCCTTGCAATCTCGATTTGGAGAATCTTTGCACCGATAGTAATCGTTTAGTGGCCACTCTGGCAAATACGACGCTGCTGAATACATGCAATGAGTCATCTGTAGATAGGCTTATGCGACAGATCTCAAATTTTGTCTCTGATATATCAGACGAATTGAAGATCGCAGTGGTACAGGTGAGTTAATTATTCTGGCCAGAGTTCTATTTTGATCTGGTAGGCAAATTCAATATTGCTCAGTAAGAAAGACTTTCTTTGGGTAATGGGGGGGGGGAGAGTAATGGAAAGTTTCTCGTCCGTAGGTGAGAAAGACTAATTTCGAAAATAGTTTATGGTTCAAAATAGTCCGTGTTCTATGCTGATTCAAATACTTATACCCATTGTCTTTGGAACTGTCCCCTAAAAGTTGATAACATTAGAGAATGTGCATGATTTTTTAAAAGATGTTATTTGTGAAAGGTCAGCGATTTTAACGAAACTAAACACAGAGGCACCGCATATGGGTAAAGGAGGGGGCTTTGTTTCAATTTTCACCACTCACTGATGAAAAAATTTCGCTTCGTGTAATCATGGCACAAACTACACTGATTCACGTTTCTTACTTATTCTTGCTAGAATCTTGATCTCAGTCAGTAGAGGAGCTGTCAAAAATGATTCACCAGTTCGTAAAATCCATTACTCCTCCCTCAAATTTATGTCTGTTTTGGATCAGAATTGAAAAATTCCTTTTTCGGCCTGCAAGATTGTGCTTACCAAGTAGCTATTTATCTCTTATGTACTACGTACAATTGGTATTCTTTTAAAGTGTTTTCCTTTTTAAGAAAACTTCAGAAAATATTTCTTTGAATGAAATATACCGGTCGGAATTGATAAAGCAGCCTCAGATGGCTGTCTTAAAAAATTAAAGATTAGCTAGGGTCACGCCTCTCACAAAATTTTTTACTTTATTTCCGTATTTTACGTCAAATTCATCAATTTGTTCTGCAAATAAACAGTGTAGCTAAGTCTGCTACAGAGGGAAATTATGGTTGTTGGAATTTTTGTAAATAAAACCCTGTCAAAATATAAACCCGGAAAGAACAACCAGTTGTAGATAATTTGGTATTACTTATTGGTACTTAGCATTTTATATCACTCTAAATTGCTACCCGTCCCGACATCTTTATTCTGTGTATTTATTTACCTTTCACCACATGAATGGTACAATTTTATTGTCAATGTTACATTTGGTTCGGATCTATAAAAATTACTTTAGGGTTTAGATGATGGGAAAATAAGTATGCTGGGTCTTATTCAAGAGCAGTTTCTCAACATTTCTGGGTAGGGATCTATAAGTGGAGACTCAGTGTATGCCAGTTTGTCCTAATTTTAGGAATGAATGGGATAAAAAAGGTGATGATTGTGGGCCATATGCATTGATGAAAGTAGCCCCGGCCACGTTGTGACAGAAACTGTCAATAAGCACTTTAGTGCATGAAGTGCCTGTTTTCTGGCAATAGCTGTGATGATATTAATGATTTATTAGTGACATAAATTATATTAATGAATAATGCTAATTATAATGACATTAATGAGTAGACCTTAAGGAAATTCAACTTAAACAGGGCATAGCTCCAGTATTTTTATTTGGGGGGGGGGGCAAGAGGGGTCCATATTCGGAGAGTCTAGAAGTATTGGCTAAATAATAATTTTTTCTCCAAATTATTGGGGGGCAACTGTCCCCCTTACCCCTCCAAAACGATGCCACTGAACTTAAGGAAACTTGAGAATTTGAACTTACTAAGTTGCCCTAAAGGGGACGACCATGATTTGACCTTATTTCGTTTGTCAAGATTTCTAGGTGTAAAGCCTAAACATTCGGACCTTTTTCTTAGTATAATTTATATAAATTTAGTGTAATATATAAATTGATTTCATTGGAGTTAGCACTGTACATGATTTTATCAAATGTCAAGCGGATCAACTTGTTTAAATGAAGGTTTAAAATAGATGGCTATATTAACCATATATTTTGTATAGATTATGTGGCTCTTTATAAACAAATGTGCCATCCCGCGGTATTACTGCCTCTGAAGCTGGAAAGCCTAATATATAGGTATTCAATAATTTTAAATCAATTGGCTATCTCAGATATTTAAAGTTCTGTATCCCTCAGTTTTTGTGCGAAGAATTGGCAGAAAATGCCTCTTTCTTGTGACAAAATTTTTTTGGCTACTTAAAAAGGGAACGAGCACTTTTAATTTGCGTACGAATGACCCCTGTCCTGATTTTCTAGAACCATTGATTCGTAGCTTTTGATAGGTAAATTTAAACTTAATGAATTTTATATATTTGAAATCAGCATTAAAAGTCAATTCTTTTGAAGCATTAATTATTATCGAGGATTCCCCATTTAAGATAAGATAAGATTTATTGCTGAAAAATGGCTATCACAAGCCCAAAAGGGCCGAATTCGCAGTTTAGCGTCAAATACAGCGAAGAAAGAACAACAAAAACAAACAATCAAACAACAACAGAAAATTATAAAAGGGTCCATGTCAAATACGTAAAAACGTTAAAAACAAAAACAAAGTACAAAGTAAACTCATAAAATTAGAAGGCCAATGTCAAGTCAGAAAAAATGCCCCAAAAAAAACAAAAAAAAAACTCTCAAAATTAACTAGGGGATAAATTATAATTAAAAGAAAAACAGAAGTTAGTTGGTCACTTAACGAACATAAATATAAAACCTCCAAATTTGCAAAATGGGCATTAAAATTAATAACTATGTGGTAAAGAGTGAGTGAGGGGGGGGGAGGCCGCGGAGAGTCAGTGGTTGAAAATGTCAACTCTGTAAGGGATAAAAGTTCTTCTATATCTTTCTGTGCAAACTCTTATTGGGGCGAGAAGGGGGATTTTTGTTGACACAGAACTCGGGAGGCGGGGTCGAAGGGGTGAATATTGACCAGGGAAAAGGGGAGTTGTTCGAGGGTTATGAAGAGCATTGTTAGGAAAACGCAAGGTAATTTTTGCTGTCCTTTCCTTAAGGGTGACAAGATTAGCTCTCCTAAGAAGCGAAACATAAGGTACTTTACCCTCATTGAAGATAATTCTTAGGCACCTTTTTTGTACTGCTTCTACTCTATTCGACAATTCAATGGAAATCCCAGGATGCCAAACAGGACAAGCTTACTCAAGGGTTGGGCGAACAAATGACAGTAAAATCCTTAAATAGTACAATTTAGGGAATTTAAATTTTTTAAGGTGTTTAAGAAGGTAAAATATGGCATTTATACATTTCAATAAGTCATTAATATGGGAATCCAATTTTAAGTCACTAGAGATGGAAACACCCAGCGATTTCATGGTGATTACGGAATTTTCAGGGGGGATTGCGCAAGAGAAAGAAGGAGGAGTCTTAGGGAAATTATTAATACGAACAGTTTGTTTGAAAGGGTTGACTTTCAAGTCATCAGTGAGAGCTTTGGCTGATATGGATTCTAACATGTACATTGGGTTGCTTTTGGAATTTTTGGAACATGTCTCTAAGACATTTAGATCATCAAAGAATTTCCATCTATCCGGGAAATAAACACCAAGGCTATTTATCATTGTAAGAAACAAAATTGGACCTAAGACGGTTCCTTGGGGCACACCCTTATAAATTGGGAGCGGATCAGAATATACATTCAGGTATTTCACGACTTGCGTTGGGTTAGAGAGGAAAGACGCAATTATTCTAATTAAATAAGGGTCAACTTGAAAGTAATTAGATAGCTTTTCTAATAGTATATTGTGGTTGATTAAATCAAAAGCTTTTTGCAAGTCAACAGCGATAACATTGAGCCAGGTATTGGGGTTTTCGAGTGTTTTACATATTGTGTCCATAAGGTGAACAATATAGTGGGTAGTAGATGTAGAGCGTAGGTTTCTGAATTATCTTTGGTCAACATTTGGGATTATCTTTACTTTCAACCACTCAGCTAAAAAGCTTTCATATAACTTCGAAAAAACTGGAGTAAGAGCAATGGGACGGACACCATTAAAATATTGATTATTATCTTTCTTTTTTACGGGAGTAATAAAACCTAATTTCCAACAATTTGGAAATTTACCAGTAGAGGTAATTTCATTAGAAAGTAAGGACAAAGGCTCTGAGAGATTGTCGGCAAAGGCTTTAATTAGTACAATCGGAATGTCTAATGGACATGTACTACACTTTTTAATGTTCTTAATTTTTGGCTCCACATCCGAGGGCGAAATAACGGGAAAATTGAGATATCACAAATCATAAGGAGTGTCAAAAGAAAGGGGAGGGAGGTTCTGAACTATGGAAGAAAAAAACCTGTTCAGATCATTGGCTGTAACTGAAGGGTCTTCTTGGAAATGGAAGTCTATATTCTTATGTGTTTTCCCACAAATTTTCTTTATTCTATTATACCATTGTTTTGGCTTTGTATAAAATAAATCCTGGACTTTGCATTTGTAATATGAAGAAGCAGATTTACGTATTTCTTTTTTTATATGTTTACCCAGTGATTTCGCTTCGGATGTTTTACCACTCTTTAGTAGATTCAATTTAATTCTAATTAGTTTTTTTCAATTGGCTATTAATGTATGGTTTGTCATTAGAACATGTTTTTACTTTTTTCACAGGGAAGGAATTTATGTATTTGTTTTAATCAGATTTTGGAATTCGGAAACTTTAAAATTAATGTCGTTTTTTCCTTTGAGGGCCAGCCAGTTTTCATTGGTAATCCAAGATCCAAATGTGTAAAGGCCATCATTGGAAATTGGGCGATAAGAGAACTTAGTAACAGGAAAAAGTATGATTAAAGATGGTGAGAGGCTTTATTAATAAACAAAATTGATAAATTTCTCCTAACGGGGGCAAGGGGGACAGGAAGGATCTAGAAAGCGTGCAAATTGGTGCAAATCAAATCAAGAGTAGAATTACCTTTTGCAGCTGGTATTTTCACTACTTGTTTTAAGTTAGGGAACTACAAAGGGGACTTAACTTTAGATCATTAGCATCACCTACTAAGAAAATACCGGCGTTCGGGAATTTGCATAGGACAAAGTCGGCACTACTATGCAGTTGTTGTTAGAATTACTGTCTTTGTGCAGTATTTTGATCAGGGGAATAATAGAAGCAGCAAAACACACTCAAATTAAAGGGGTGTGGTAAAACTTTGGGTCTTACACTTACTCAAATGATTTCATCGTAATCTGGAAGGTTAGGAGTACGAATCAATTTAGGAAGAAGATAATTATTTACAAATAATAGTATTCCACCTCCCTTTTTACCTAGGGGGTGATCATGGGGACGAAGTTTTATGAATTGGGAGTAGTTATTAATTTTCAATAAATCAGGGTTCTTTGCTTGGACCTCAGTTACGGCAATTACATCAATTTTGTGTACTTGACCGAGGGCCTCTAGCTCGATCAATTTGTCGAAATTCAGGCTTTCGGCGTTCGTAACAAGCAACTTTGGGAAAGTAAAACGGTTACTAAAGAGGGCAGTTTTTTGTTTGTTAATTGTAGGTGGCAGTGGGGGGTGGGAGGACCGTGGATCTGGGAGAGGAAGGAGAGGCATCTTTTTCGGGATGAAGGCTGGGATTCGTTTGAGAAGCAGGATTAAAAGGCAGGGCTGGACCCGGCTTGAGAGAAAAGGAGGACAGCGGACAAATTATGGGGATATTATTAAGTAGTGATTTGGGGGGACATAAGTTAGAACTAAAACACAGGTTTACACTAGAGTCACGTAATTCGATGCTTCCATAACCCGAATGGATGGAAGAAGGGTCTTCTTTTTGGTGATAGAATACGGTGGGGGTCTTAAAGTCCCCGGAATAAGCTGGTGGTGGTGCTTCAATGGACACTGGTGTGTTACATGACAGGCTCGGTGACTCTCGTTTTTTGACAGAGTTTTATTGGCACCGTTGGAAGGGGGAGAATTTGTTTTCGTTGAGCTGAACTGCTTGTAGTATCTCACTGACCTTTGATGTAATGGTGGGAAGGCTTGATGTAAATCGTTTTTTGACAGGTCCAAACTGATAAGAGAAGGACGTGGAGGGGGTGCTGACTTTGGGTTTAAATTTTTTTTTCCACACTATTTAAGGGCTTTTTAAAAGATTTGTATCCATATTTCAAGTAGATTTGACTGCATTCACCAAAGCAAAGCCCACTTCTAAAACCTTCACACACCCTGAAAAGCAATAGTTTGCACCCAGGGACGCAAAATTAATTCTTCAAATAATAATTCTTGCAAAAGTTAAGGTATTTGCACGACTCTTCCTTCTTGCAGACCCCTCTCCAGGCATATTTGCATATACTTTTATTAGCATTAACTTGTTTCCTGGATAGTTCATCACTAGTATTGAACTCACACCTAGTTTTACATGCATAATTAGGGTCAATTTCAGAATGAACTTGACCTTGAACACTTGTGCCTGAGAGGGGATTAAAAGCAAGACAGTTTAATCCTTTAAACACATAAACTTGTCTTTATATCTTAGTTGAAACAGAAATCACTAAATTAGTATCTATAATTTTGTCGTTGACCTTGTCTTCTGTTAAATTTTGATTTTTGATGATGTTATCAGGAGTGACATTAGCATCAAGAAGTCTTGTTTTAATATTGGTTTTAACAGAAATTGGTGATTTCTCCTTTTCTTGGATAGGAAAAGACTAGGGGTTACCAACTGTAACACTTTTTGAAGTGGTTAGGGTGGACATTTCTATAATAACATTTTCAAATTCACTCATCAATAATAATAACCGCTGCATTGGAGGGAGAAGGTATCTTGTTTTAGGTGCAGCAGGGACATTGTTTAACAAGTTGGACTGGCAGGAAGCACAGGTCTTGAATTCTGTAGCCTGGTCAGGGGTTTGGCAACTGAAAACAGTTGTTTTTGAAACGAAATTTGTTTGGCAGGACACATCGGACGTGGTTGAGGGGGGACTGTCCTGGGGCATGGAACTGGTTTGGCAAGGAATTGATTTGAGAGACGAAAAGGGTGATGACCTCACTTCCTTCGAAATGTTGAATAGGTCACTTCCCGATGGGTGGCGTGGAGGTGTCTTAAGGGTAGACGGGGTCTTGGTGAAATAACGCAAAGAGTCATCAAAGGGTTCTACCTTGTCATTAGTATCTTCTTTTGTAGTACAATCTAGGCAAAGCCAATGATTTGACCACTTAGAACGTTCTATACCGGAGCTATGTTCATGGAAGTAAAACTCACAGCTACTGCACTAAATAGAGTTAACAGTAACTCTTAATCTGCGTTCCTGGCATACTCTCTTTGCCATTTTTTGAACTGGAATAGGTTTTGATATATTATCGCTGATTAAAGATGAGTTAGCTAGGGTCACTGAATTAATTCATGTTCAAAGCTCTTAATTAATTCTGTCCAAAGCGAGTGAATCCAAATAGGTGTTTCCACTCTGAAGACTAAATGTTAGCCCCCGTTGTTCCTCTTTTAGTTCGTTAGAACGAACTGTCTGGTACTTCCTCCATTTACTTTGATTTTGAGAGCAAAAAGCCCCCGTAATAGTTTTGAACGTTTTTATTGAATTTTCACACCGACCAGTGTCTAGGGCATTATACGGGTTCAAAGAACGATGTTTGACATTCATACTAGGTAGGAATTTTTTTATTCGTTCCAAGCGATAAGCAGGATCAGAGCCATTAATCATCGACTCGGACAATGCGGAAGACCCTAATAGGATCAATTCCACGCTTGAAACCGAAACAACAGTATTGCCCAGGAAACTGGCGAGGGGGAATCTTAAAGATAAATCTCAAATAAAAGAGTTATCTAAGTAGTTTATGTGCCGCAATAATTTTTTTTTATACAAAAATAGGGGAAAACTGAATGAAATAAAAAACATTTTTGTTTCGAATAGTAATTATCTGGAGTGGAGTCCTGTGACTTACTCAGGGCTATTATTGATGGAGATTGTGTTTGAATTTAATTTCCCATGGAATTGGTTAAATGGACCTTTCTCTCTTTTTTTGCGTGTTTCTCTTTCGTTATTGGGGTATTCATTTATTTTGGACGTCTAAAGTTTAAATAACGTTTAAATAAGCGCTTCCACAATAAAGAACTAGGATGAAGATATTTTGGCTCCGGATGGCTGACAACGGATGTATTTTTCCGAGGGGGGGGGGCTGAAGTTTAAATGAAAGGTGTTAAGTACTCGTATAACATAACTACTGCACTAGAATTGGGCCTAAGATTTACCACTACTCGGAATTTAACTAATGAGAGGGGACTCGAATAGTTTGTCTGAATTGCCCCCCCCCCTTTCGAAGTAATTTATTCCTTATCTTCATTGTCTCGGGACGACAAAATAGAAACACGACGAATCAAAGGAAATCTCTTATGGTGCTATGAGTATTTTTACTGAAGCATATGATAGGTTGCTTTTTTGTCGGAAATCATTTAATTGTGCATATTTTCAGTCATTGTTTAGTATTATGACTATTTAAGTATTCTTTTATTTGATTTAATATTTTGTTTTGCTTTGCAAATAAATTTGAAGACATTTTTTTTTTTTTTGAATATGACAAATTAATGCAATGCAAAACCAGTATTTCTAGTGAATTTCGCAAGACTTTACATTGTCACAATTTACAAATAAACATAATATTCTGCTTTAAAGACAAAACTTAGAAAGAGTCAACTAGGGTTGGTGAGGAGGAGTAAGGAGTAATGAGGAAAGGGGAGTAAACACCATTATCAGCAATGGGGCAAAAAATACAAATTAGTTTGTGACCGCTCAGATAAGAGTTTTAGCCTTATAGTCATAGTGGATGTATGACTAAATGCATCTCCTCGCTCTTTCACCTTCCAAAAGGATAGAGAGATTGTGTCTTATAGGCTTTGATCCCTTCTTCTATAAAAAATTGTGCAACAAATACACCTGCGTAAGAGGTCAAATTGTTTGGACCTCTGTAAACAGATTGTATCTGAATATTATTTGGCTGCTTTAGCTTTACCTTGAATATCCCTGTGAACCGGAAGGATGGAGGGACTCTATGCTTATGAATTAATCAGAAAGATATCCCAAGATAATTAGAGGCCTGCACATGCCTAGTTTTGTGATCTCGAGTATTTAGACCTTATTTTCAATTATTGACCCTAGGCAGTCTGAACTAAGCTGACAATTTAGTGTGTTGAATATTTATGAAGGCTAATTGTGCTCATTTTTTTCCTCTTTTGTATATCCCATTTTGGAATTGAAAAATTGTTCAATCTACACAATTTTTCTTTGTGTTGAACTATGTTATAAATCTGTTACTTGTATTTTATAGAATGTTCGTACGTTGTGCCGTCGTTTTCCGAAGAAGCACAGTTCTCTTTTGTCCATTCTTGCTAATTTCCTCCGTGAAGAGGGGGGCCTCGAATACAAGAGTGCCACAGTGGACACAATTATTGCAATTGTAGAGGATAACCCGGAAGCCAAGGAACTAGGTAGGGTCTTCCACTTTCTCTCTCTCCCTCTGTTTCTCTCCATCTTTCTCTCTATTCCTCTCCTTTTTTCTCTATCTCACTCTCTTCTTCTCTATCTCTTTTTCTTTTTCTTACTTTTTCAGTCTCTTTCTTACTTTCTTTTTCTTTCTCCCGCTTTCTTTCTCTCTTTTCTTACTGTCTCTCTTTTTTTACTTTATATCGCTGTTTTTCCCTCTTTCTTTTTTCTCCTTTTCTTTCTCTGTCCCTCTATTTTTTCTTTCATTCTCTCTCTCTCTTTTCTCTATCCCCCTTTCTTTCCCTTTTCTATCTGTGTCTAAGCTGAGTCGGCTAAGCTTCAGATTCTGGATCTCACGATGGGAGTTTTTCTTGTCGATATAAAGCACATATATTGGTACCTTTTTTTTTACCCCCTGCCCATAAAAGGCTATACTCTACGAGTACTTTGCGTGATGATGACACTTCCTATCTACTTTTGAGATGAATTTTGTCTAAATTGTGCAAGTCTCTAACATGGGCACATTTCCTGTTCTCTTTCTCGATATTGGTGGTTGTACAAGACTTAAAGGGTGATTGCCACACTTAACTCTGAGTAATTTTTAGCTCTTCTAGAAATAAGGAATTAAATCAGGAGGACAGTGAGCATGGGTGCCAAGCCACTGAAATGTTGGCGGGGAGATTTCAATTCTCAAAATCAGGGAGGGGGGGCTCAGTTTTTCTTCTTTATTCAATAAAAATACCACGAAAAGATATTTTTAGTAAATGAACTTCTGCTATTGTCAAATCTACCACTGGTAAAAGGTCTCTTATAGGAAACGCTGATTTGGCACCCTGATTGCCAGGAATCACTCCGGGGGATCTTTATTCTATCCTGTCAATAAGCTGAATAAATAATGTACCTGCTTTCACAGGTCATTGAGTTGGTTTTGTGTTTCATGTCACCAAAGAATTTACATAATTTAAAGAAAACTCGAGCAGCACTGATTGCCGGAATATTCGGCATGGAAAAAAAAGAAGAGGGAATTAGGGTCTTTAAAAACCGCCTAACTGATCTATCTTATCTCTTAATTGCGTTTATGTATTTAAGCCATTTGTTAATATTAAAAACACTTTGCATGTCTCTAGCAATGCCTTGAATTTTTTTATGCTATTGTAGTAATTACAAATATCTCCTTTTTCCTTTTAGGCCTGGTTTACCTGTGTGAGTTTATTGAAGACTGTGAGCATACTTCTTTAGCCGTGCGTATACTGTACCTGCTAGGTCAAGAAGGCCCAAGAGTCAAAGACCCTCGTCGCTACATTCGTTATATTTACAATCGCACTCAACTTGAGAATTTTGCTGTCCGTGCTGCTGCTATATCTACCCTCGCTCGCTTTGGAGCACTCTGCCAAGACCTATTGCCGGATATCCTAGTTTTGTTGGATCGCTGCAAAATAGATCCCGATGATGAAGTCCGTGACAGAGCAACGATGTTCCGCTTTTTATTAACTCAACCTTCGCTTAGAAACATGTATATATTGAGTAAGATTGAAGTATCTGTCGCCATGCTTGAGAAAGCCCTTCTAGAGTATATTGAAGCTAGAAATTTTGACAGGCCATTTGATATGGGGGCTGTACTGTTAGCATCGGCTGATCGACCCCCTAGTATTGAACCGATTTTATCCGCTAGACCAAAACAAGCACAGACTGACTTGCCACTGGATAGCTTTATGTGTCTTCCAAATCTTCCTGAGTTCTCTGCTTATGGACCACTTTTTAAGATGTCAGATCCAATAATACTTTCTGACAGTGACATGGAGCGTTACGTAAAGCTTGTTAAACATATTTTTAGTAATCATATTGTTTTAGAATTTATTTGTGTTAATACTATGGACAATCAAATCCTTGAGAACGTATCTGTTGAACTTGGGCTTCCTGATGAATTTGAAATAGACGCTTCTATTCCATGCCCTGCCCTTGAGTATAATGTAGAAGGTAGTGTTTATGTCAGTTTGACATTCCCAGAATCTTTGAGTAATTCTGTTGGCTCCTTCCCAACCAAATTATTATATTTACTCAAGGAAGATATAGATGGTAGCCCTAATTGTGCAATTCTTGATGATTATCCCGTCAATGATGTTGAAATTGATGTGTCTGATCACTGTAAAAAGGTTGAGCAATGGAATTTTAATGAGTTATGGGAAGAGCTGGGAGAAGGCTGCGAAATCGCTGAGACTTTTTTACTCCAAGAGCCATCTCTAAAGGATGCTGTCTGGAAAGTTGCAAGTCATCTTGGCCTAAAGCCATGCATGGACAGTGACGCAGTGCCTAGTGGAAAAACTACCCACACAGTTCTTCTGTCAGGGCTATTTCGCGGAGGATTTAATGTGCTTGCTATTGGTCGAATGGGTCTCTCTGAAGAAGGGATTGCTATTAAACTTATATTACGATCATCCTCGACCGAAATTAGTGAACTCATTGCCTCTGCTATTGAATGATCGGATGTTAAGTAGCGTGCTTGATCGTTGTTAATTTTGTCTTTGAATATGGTATGCAATAATGCTTTATTTGTTTGTTTGGCTCTTAATGAACATCTATTAAAATTTCGTATTACATATTGCATTCCCGCTTACAAATGGCTAGCCATGTATCATGTATTGAAAGTGATTTGCATTTGTGTATTTGATACAAAGGTTGTTGAGTTTTTTTTTTTTTTTTTTTTTACATATTATTTAGTTTAAAGTCAATAAAGCTTCTTTTAAGGCATGTAAAAATGACTTATTTCTTTCACTAAAAATTTTGAGAGATTTTCTTGAAGACTGGAAACATTCGCTTTCAATCAGGATTTTCATAGCAACGTAGCTTGACCGTTTTTCATTGCTAATATTTTCTATTTTCTGTCTCCTTGTGACCAAAAATGGACTTGTTGTTTTACAGTAATGGGTGTAATCAAAATTTGCTTAGAGGTAGGGGTGCATGTACACAAGCCCTTATCTCCCGCCCCAAATTTTATACTGTTTAATCTGTAAATGTTTAAATCTAGTGGAATTCCTTCTACCGTGTAACTCCCTATGGTTGTACCCATGTACACAAGTAACAAGATACTGCTCTCTTGTGAAGTTTCTGATGATCATTTTGTTTTAGTCTGGTTTACAGTGTGAAGTATCTTATGCTTGTTTGATTTTTCTTGAGGGGGGGGGGATATGAAAAATGCACATTTTGAGAAATCTTGTAGTATAAGCATAGAGAGTCCAATATGGCAGCCATCTCAGATGCTACAAAACGGTTGCCATACTAAATATTTTTACCACATCTCAGCTTCTAAATAATCCAAAGCATTGATTTTAACTGCAAAAATACCTTTAAGAGGGCCATAGGATACAATGGTGTGCTCCATTTGCAGAGACTTCAATATGGTAGCCATCTTGGGTGCTATAAAATGGCTGCCGTGCAGCTAGTGTTGGGCGATATTGGATATCGATATATCGGACTAAATATCGATGGTAAAAGTAAATATCGAAAACGATATTTAGGTATTTTAGAATATTTTCAGCTTTTCCTGGTGTCTACCGGTGAACGTCCAGGGGAAAAGATCCAACATTGAAAACTGTTTCACAAATGGCCGGGAAGAAGAAGAATAATTTCTTTAATCTATTGACTCATACGTGCTGATACCCTACATAGCTTTCGTAGGGTCAAGGATCTCACACAACGTAAATAGTTTGTCCTCAAACGAGAATTGCTGCTTGTTTTGCTTCATCGCCCCCACATATAACTTACGTGCGCATTCATAAATGACTTTCACTTCACGTTCATCTGCTTTTGTGCTCGGATTTGACTGCAAGGTTTGAAGAGACTCGTGAGCTGCCATCTCCAAGTACACATCTTCAGCTGGAATGTATTCATTTGCTTTGTCAGGGTCGAGATTATATAGCCAGGTTGATCTAATGTAGCTAGTCTTTATGAAATTCATGGTCGGATTTCTTAGAAGTATCTCCACCTCTAATTCTATTTTGTGGAACAAAGAGTTTTCACGTAGTAAAAGAAGATTCAAATCTCTAAACAGCTCCAGCACATAGAGCTGGAACTTAAGTTAAATCCGAAGCAGTCGATTTTTTAGGGCTTGCGATAAACTATCAATTGCGTGAGTTGGATCCTCAGCTTCTTCTCCCTTAAAATAGCTACTAAGCGTAGGGTCAAGGATCTCACACAACGTTGATCCTCAGCTGCTTCATCGCCTCCACATGTAACTTACGTGCGCATTCATAGGTGAATTTCACTTCACGTTCATCTGCTTTTGTGCTCGGATTTGACTGCAAGGTTTGAAGAGACTCGTGAGCTGCCATCCCCAAGTACACATCTTCAGCTGGAATGTATTCACTTGCTTTGTCAGGGTCGAGATTCAATGGCGAGGTTGATCTAATGTAGCTAGTCTTTATGAAATTCATGGTCGGATTTCTTAGAAGTATCTCCACCTCTAATTCTATTTTGTGAAACAAAGAGTTTTCACGTTGGAAAAGAAGATTCAAATCTCTAAACAGCTCCAGCACATAGAGCTGGAACTTAAGTTAAATCCGAAGCAGTCGATTTTTTAGGGCTTGCGATAAACTATCATTTGCGTGAGTTGGATCCTCAGCTTCTTCTCCCTTAAAATAGCTACTAAGCGTAGGGTCAAGGATCTCACACAACGTTGATCCTCAGCTGCTTCATCGCCTCCACATGTAACTTACGTGCGCATTCATAGGTGAATTTCACTTCACGTTCATCTGCTTTTGTGCTCGGATTTGACTGCAAGGTTTGAAGAGACTCGTGAGCTGCCATCTCCAAGTACACATCTTCAGCTGGAATGTATTCACTTGCTTTGTCAGGGTCGAGATTCAATAGCAAGGTTGATCTAATGTAGCTAGTCTTTATGAAATTCATGGTCGGATTTCTTAGAAGTATCTCCACCTCTAATTCTATTTTGTGGAACAAAGAGTTTTCACGTAGTAAAAGAAGATTCAAATCTCTAAACAGCTCCAGCACATAGAGCTTGAACTTAAGTTAAATCCGAAGCAGTCGATTTTTTAGGGCTTGCGATAAACTATCATTTGCGTGAGTTGGATCCTCAGCTTCTTCTCCCTTAAAATAGCTACTAAGCGTAGGGTCAAGGATCTCACACAACGTTGATCCTCAGCTGCTTCATCGCCTCCACATGTAACTTACGTGCGCATTCATAGGTGAATTTCACTTCACGTTCATCTGCTTTTGTGCTCGGATTTGACTGCAAGGTTTGAAGAGACTCGTGAGCTGCCATCTCCAAGTACACATCTTCAGCTGGAATGTATTCACTTGCTTTGTCAGGGTCGAGATTCAATAGCAAGGTTGATCTAATGTAGCTAGTCTTTATGAAATTCATGGTCGGATTTCTTAGAAGTATCTCCACCTCTAATTCTATTTTGTGAAACAAAGATTTTTCACGTTGGAAAAGAAGATTCAAATCTCTAAACAGCTCCAGCACATAGAGCTGGAACTTAAGTTAAATCCGAAGCAGTCGATTTTTTAGGGCTTGCGATAAACTATCATTTGCGTGAGTTGGATCCTCAGCTTCTTCTCCCTTAAAATAGCTACTAAGCGTAGGGTCAAGGATCTCACACAACGTTGATCCTCAGCTGCTTCATCGCCTCCACATGTAACTTACGTGCGCATTCATAGGTGAATTTCACTTCACGTTCATCTGCTTTTGTGCTCGGATTTGACTGCAAGGTTTGAAGAGACTCGTGAGCTGCCATCTCCAAGTACACATCTTCAGCTGGAATGTATTCACTTGCTTTGTCAGGGTCGAGATTCAATAGCAAGGTTGATCTAATGTAGCTAGTCTTTATGAAATTCATGGTCGGATTTCTTAGAAGTATCTCCACCTCTAATTCTATTTTGTGGAACAAAGAGTTTTCACGTAGTAAAAGAAGATTCAAATCTCTAAACAGCTCCAGCACATAGAGCTGGAACTTAAGTTAAATCCGAAGCAGTCGATTTTTTAGGGCTTGCGATAAACTATCATTTGCGTGAGTTGGATACTCAGCTTCTTCTCCCTTAAAATAGCTACTATGCGTAGGGTCAAGGATCTCACACAACGTTGATCCTCAGCTGCTTCATCGCCTCCACATGTAACTTACGTGCGCATTCATAGGTGAATTTCACTTCACGTTCATCTGCTTTTGTGCTCGGATTTGACTGCAAGGTTTGAAGAGACTCGTGAGCTGCCATCTCCAAGTACACATCTTCAGCTGGAATGTATTCACTTGCTTTGTCAGGGTCGAGATTCAATAGCAAGGTTGATCTAATGTAGCTAGTCTTTATGAAATTCATGGTCGGATTTCTTAGAAGTATCTCCACCTCTAATTCTATTTTGTGAAACAAAGATTTTTCACGTTGGAAAAGAAGATTCAAATCTCTAAACAGCTCCAGCACATAGAGCTGGAACTTAAGTTAAATCCGAAGCAGTCGATTTTTTAGGGCTTGCGATAAACTATCATTTGCGTGAGTTCGGATCCTCAGCTTCTTCTCCCTTAAAATAGCTACTAAGCGTAGGGTCAAGGATCTCACACAACGTTGATCCTCAGCTGCTTCATCGCCTCCACATGTAACTTACGTGCGCATTCATAGGTGAATTTCACTTCACGTTCATCTGCTTTTGTGCTCGGATTTGACTGCAAGGTTTGAAGAGACTCGTGAGCTGCCATCTCCAAGTACACATCTTCAGCTGGAATGTATTCACTTGCTTTGTCAGGGTCGAGATTCAATAGCAAGGTTGATCTAATGTAGCTAGTCTTTATGAAATTCATGGTCGGATTTCTTAGAAGTATCTCCACCTCTAATTCTATTTTGTGGAACAAAGAGTTTTCACGTAGTAAAAGAAGATTAAAATCTCTAAACAGCTCCAGCACATAGAGCTTGAACTTAAGTTAAATCCGAAGCAGTCGATTTTTTAGGGCTTGCGATAAACTATCATTTGCGTGAGTTGGATCCTCAGCTTCTTCTCCCTTAAAATAGCTACTATGCGTAGGGTCAAGGATCTCACACAACGTTGATCCTCAGCTGCTTCATCGCCTCCACATGTAACTTACGTGCGCATTCATAGGTGAATTTCACTTCACGTTCATCTGCTTTTGTGCTCGGATTTGACTGCAAGGTTTGAAGAGACTCGTGAGCTGCCATCTCCAAGTACACATCTTCAGCTGGAATGTATTCACTTGCTTTGTCAGGGTCGAGATTCAATAGCAAGGTTGATCTAATGTAGCTAGTCTTTATGAAATTCATGGTCGGATTTCTTAGAAGTATCTCCACCTCTAATTCTATTTTGTGGAACAAAGAGTTTTCACGTAGTAAAAGAAGATTAAAATCTCTAAACAGCTCCAGCACATAGAGCTTGAACTTAAGTTAAATCCGAAGCAGTCGATTTTTTAGGGCTTGCGATAAACTATCATTTGCGTGAGTTGGATCCTCAGCTTCTTCTCCCTTAAAATAGCTACTAAGCGTAGGGTCAAGGATCTCACACAACGTTGATCCTCAGCTGCTTCATCGCCTCCACATGTAACTTACGTGCGCATTCATAGGTGAATTTCACTTCACGTTCATCTGCTTTTGTGCTCGGATTTGACTGCAAGGTTTGAAGAGACTCGTGAGCTGCCATCTCCAAGTACACATCTTCAGCTGGAATGTATTCACTTGCTTTGTCAGGGTCGAGATTCAATAGCAAGGTTGATCTAATGTAGCTAGTCTTTATGAAATTCATGGTCGGATTTCTTAGAAGTATCTCCACCTCTAATTCTATTTTGTGGAACAAAGAGTTTTCACGTAGTAAAAGAAGATTAAAATCTCTAAACAGCTCCAGCACATAGAGCTTGAACTTAAGTTAAATCCGAAGCAGTCGATTTTTTAGGGCTTGCGATAAACTATCATTTGCGTGAGTTGGATCCTCAGCTTCTTCTCCCTTAAAATAGCTACTAAGCGTAGGGTCAAGGATCTCACACAACGTTGATCCTCAGCTGCTTCATCGCCTCCACATGTAACTTACGTGCGCATTCATAGGTGAATTTCACTTCACGTTCATCTGCTTTTGTGCTCGGATTTGACTGCAAGGTTTGAAGAGACTCGTGAGCTGCCATCTCCAAGTACACATCTTCAGCTGGAATGTATTCACTTGCTTTGTCAGGGTCGAGATTCAATGGCAAGGTTGATCTAATGTAGCTAGTCTTTATGAAATTCATGGTCGGATTTCTTAGAAGTATCTCCACCTCTAATTCTATTTTGTGAAACAAAGATTTTTCACGTTGGAAAAGAAGATTCAAATCTCTAAACAGCTCCAGCACATAGAGCTGGAACTTAAGTTAAATCCGAAGCAGTCGATTTTTTAGGGCTTGCGATAAACTATCATTTGCGTGAGTTGGATCCTCAGCTTCTTCTCCCTTAAAATAGCTACTAAGCGTAGGGTCAAGGATCTCACACAACGTTGATCCTCAGCTGCTTCATCGCCTCCACATGTAACTTACGTGCGCATTCATAGGTGAATTTCACTTCACGTTCATCTGCTTTTGTGCTCGGATTTGACTGCAAGGTTTGAAGAGACTCGTGAGCTGCCATCTCCAAGTACACATCTTCAGCTGGAATGTATTCACTTGCTTTGTCAGGGTCGAGATTCAATAGCAAGGTTGATCTAATGTAGCTAGTCTTTATGAAATTCATGGTCGGATTTCTTAGAAGTATCTCCACCTCTAATTCTATTTTGTGGAACAAAGAGTTTTCACGTAGTAAAAGAAGATTAAAATCTCTAAACAGCTCCAGCACATAGAGCTTGAACTTAAGTTAAATCCGAAGCAGTCGATTTTTTAGGGCTTGCGATAAACTATCATTTGTGTGAGTTGGATCCTCAGCTTCTTCTCCCTTAAAATAGCTACTAAGCGTAGGGTCAAGGATCTCACACAACGTTGATCCTCAGCTGCTTCATCGCCTCCACATGTAACTTACGTGCGCATTCATAGGTGAATTTCACTTCACGTTCATCTGCTTTTGTGCTCGGATTTGACTGCAAGGTTTGAAGAGACTCGTGAGCTGCCATCTCCAAGTACACATCTTCAGCTGGAATGTATTCACTTGCTTTGTCAGGGTCGAGATTCAATAGCAAGGTTGATCTAATGTAGCTAGTCTTTATGAAATTCATGGTCGGATTTCTTAGAAGTATCTCCACCTCTAATTCTATTTTGTGGAACAAAGAGTTTTCACGTAGTAAAAGAAGATTAAAATCTCTAAACAGCTCCAGCACATAGAGCTTGAACTTAAGTTAAATCCGAAGCAGTCGATTTTTTAGGGCTTGCGATAAACTATCATTTGCGTGAGTTGGATCCTCAGCTTCTTCTCCCTTAAAATAGCTACTAAGCGTAGGGTCAAGGATCTCACACAACGTTGATCCTCAGCTGCTTCATCGCCTCCACATGTAACTTACGTGCGCATTCATAGGTGAATTTCACTTCACGTCCATCTGCTTTTGTGCTCGGATTTGACTGCAAGGTTTGAAGAGACTCGTGAGCTGCCATCTCCAAGTACACATCTTCAGCTGGAATGTATTCACTTGCTTTGTCAGGGTCGAGATTCAATAGCAAGGTTGATCTAATGTAGCTAGTCTTTATGAAATTCATGGTCGGATTTCTTAGAAGTATCTCCACCTCTAATTCTATTTTGTGAAACAAAGATTTTTCACGTTGGAAAAGAAGATTCAAATCTCTAAACAGCTCCAGCACATAGAGCTGGAACTTAAGTTAAATCCGAAGCAGTCGATTTTTTAGGCTTGCGATAAACTATCATTTGCGTGAGTTGGATCCTCAGCTTCTTCTCCCTTAAAATAGCTACTAAGCGTAGGGTCAAGGATCTCACACAACGTTGATCCTCAGCTGCTTCATCGCCTCCACATGTAACTTACGTGCGCATTCATAGGTGAATTTCACTTCACGTTCATCTGCTTTTGTGCTCGGATTTGACTGCAAGGTTTGAAGAGACTCGTGAGCTGCCATCTCCAAGTACACATCTTCAGCTGGAATGTATTCACTTGCTTTGTCAGGGTCGAGATTCAATAGCAAGGTTGATCTAATGTAGCTAGTCTTTATGAAATTCATGGTCGGATTTCTTAGAAGTATCTCCACCTCTAATTCTATTTTGTGGAACAAAGAGTTTTCACGTAGTAAAAGAAGATTAAAATCTCTAAACAGCTCCAGCACATAGAGCTGGAACTTAAGTTAAATCCGAAGCAGTCGATTTTTTAGGGCTTGCGATAAACTATCATTTGCGTGAGTTGGATCCTCAGCTTCTTCTCCCTTAAAATAGCTACTATGCGTAGGGTCAAGGATCTCACACAACGTTGATCCTCAGCTGCTTCATCGCCTCCACATGTAACTTACGTGCGCATTCATAGGTGAATTTCACTTCACGTTCATCTGCTTTTGTGCTCGGATTTGACTGCAAGGTTTGAAGAGACTCGTGAGCTGCCATCTCCAAGTACACATCTTCAGCTGGAATGTATTCACTTGCTTTGTCAGGGTCGAGATTCAATAGCAAGGTTGATCTAATGTAGCTAGTCTTTATGAAATTCATGGTCGGATTTCTTAGAAGTATCTCCACCTCTAATTCTATTTTGTGGAACAAAGAGTTTTCACGTAGTAAAAGAAGATTCAAATCTCTAAACAGCTCCAGCACATAGAGCTGGAACTTAAGTTAAATCCGAAGCAGTCGATTTTTTAGGGCTTGCGATAAACTATCATTTGCGTGAGTTGGATCCTCAGCTTCTTCTCCCTTAAAATAGCTACTATGCGTAGGGTCAAGGATCTCACACAACGTTGATCCTCAGCTGCTTCATCGCCTCCACATGTAACTTACGTGCGCATTCATAGGTGAATTTCACTTCACGTTCATCTGCTTTTGTGCTCGGATTTGACTGCAAGGTTTGAAGAGACTCGTGAGCTGCCATCTCCAAGTACACATCTTCAGCTGGAATGTATTCACTTGCTTTGTCAGGGTCGAGATTCAATAGCAAGGTTGATCTAATGTAGCTAGTCTTTATGAAATTCATGGTCGGATTTCTTAGAAGTATCTCCACCTCTAATTCTATTTTGTGAAACAAAGATTTTTCACGTTGGAAAAGAAGATTAAAATCTCTAAACAGCTCCAGCACATAGAGCTGGAACTTAAGTTAAATCCGAAGCAGTCGGTTTTTTAGGGCTTGCGATACACTATCATTTGCGTGAGTTGGATCCTCAGCTGCTACTCCCTGAAAGTAGCTACTAAGCGCATCCTAATAGTGCAATAGTCGCTCAACACACATCCGAAGAGACAGCCAACATGTCTGACATGGGGTAAGCACATTCAGGACTGGGGTGTCTGTAAATTTCTGGTGCAATTGGAATTCAGAGCGTCGCTTGGCACTCATGCTGAAGTGGTCGTATACTGTGCAACACAGATCTCCCAATCGCTTTGGCAATTGTTTGCAAGCATAAGAAGCAACTAAATGAATAGAATGACTGCTGCACTTGACACATATTACAGATGGGAATTTGTCCTTGATTCTGCTCACAATCAAGTCATCACACTCAAACATAGTATTACATGTGTCTGCACAGAATCCAACCCAGATTTCTGGTGTATATTTTTATCTTGAAGAACATCACAAATAAGGTTGAAAAGGGTTTCTGCATTCCCATCACAACGCCCAACCATGTCAAGGAGGTATGCCTGTTTTTCAAACTCCTTATTGCAGAACAAAACTGCAGCAACTTTTAAAAATTTTCGCTTTGCTTAAACTAGCGATAGGTTTTTTTTTAATCACTGAGAGAACGGTCCACCCATTTCGCTAGTTTGAAAATCCTTCTCCAGTAACAAAAGAAAATCTAGAACAATTAAAAATCAGACAAATATCCGTTTCTTACTAAAAATCCGACAAAATTCCGACGTCTGACACAATTCTTTCGTCTGAAAAGAGGACCAAAAATCCGACATAGTGAAAGCACTGGGCAAAGAAGTTGTCGGTTGAAGGCAGGCTCTTCAGCGCTTTCCGGCAAGGGAACAAGTGAACGCGGAGGTCATTAAAACTCGGTCGATTTGTTTCAAAATGTCTTCAGTAAGAGCAACTATTAGAGGTAACCACGACACAGCTGCTCTAAGGATTGTCTACTTTCCTTTGGAGAAAATGAAGCTCACAGTATCACAATCGGTGAAACAGTACAAAATTCAATTGAATTCACTAGAGACGGTGGGAGTCTATTTGCAAGTTCTTTGACCTAAATGACTTTGCCCCACAAATAAACCAAGGCCTTGGGGGTGGCATGGCTTTACTTTTCAATCGTCTTAAAAGAAGGAAGCAAGATGACGACAATGTCTGTGCCATTTGCTTCAATAATTACATCCATACACCCCGTCCTGGCACAGACACTCATGTGAAGAGTGACACGGGTATCTATTTCTTCATGTATGTGGCTCATTTTGCTGGAAAATCTCTTGCAGGTTATAGTCTGGTTACCTGGAAGCAGCTGAACTACTCCAGTTCTATCTGTAAATCCGCCTGATAGGTACACTGGAAAAGCAAGGACTTTGTGGTCAGTAAGTAAGTAATTAAATTTATTGCCCGAAATTTCACATGGAATTAAAAGGAAGTATAACAAAGGAAAAAAGAAAAGAAAAGTCACACTACGGAACATCACCAAACATATTTGATGCACATTAGCAAAACTACTGGCACAGGATGGCTAGCAACGGGTTCGCTCTTCCCTTAGCGGTTTTCAAAAAATTCTCGACGACACGGTTAATACAGACTGTTGGATCGGATACGCCATAATTACGCATGATATAGGAGCTACTCGTCCATGGTGGAAGTCTCAGAAGGAACTTCGCGAATCGAAAAAACTGAACTCTTACTTTTGCACACTGAGTGGACGATAGGTATTTCCAAAAAGGTGCTATATACAGTATATACGGAAGGGCAATACAGCGACGCAAAATATTTACCGGCAGAACCGATGTCTATTACCAATAATTGACCCGTACAAAATCTGGATTTTCACTTCTACGTGGCGTATAAGCTTTATCCCGGTGGAGTGGAGGCTTTGACCGATTCGTAAATCAAGGTAAGTAATACTCTCAGATTTCAGGTTTCACAGTTGAATCGCCCAAAAGGATTTCTTTTTGATAATGTTCCACATTGAAAAACAAGATGGCAAATTTTGATACATTAAACGACAAACCTTCGCTATTGTAATCCGTATTCAGCACATTAAAACTCTTCGAAAGTCGATCAGTGGACATGTTCAAATTAAGCAAGCTGTCAGTATACGTCATCAATGAAACATCTATCCCTTTTGAAACATAAGAAGTAACTACTTGGGCTTGCGCCGGCAGAACACTATAGTTGTACAAACTCGGATACCTGACTGAACCTTGCCTGACTCCTTTACGGACCGATACAACAGCGGATTCGACCGGATTTGAGGATATTTTGATTTGCGCTCTAAGGTTATTGTACATATAATATAATACTCTGACAAAGCACAAATTTAGCCCTTGTTTATACGCTTCTAGAAGCGTGGCTAAAAAAAACCTTTTGTAATTAAAGAAAATTATCTTTAATATAAAATCATTTTATTACAAAAAACTGCATTGTCATGGTCAATATTGATGAATTACGTCATAATGGTACGTGATTAATCATCAGAATAGAGAGTTGTTTAATGGCTCATTTTAAAAGAAATTGCTGCATACAGAAACTTTTTGTAATTAACAAAAACAATTTTTAATATTAAATAAATTTTTACGAAAAACTATATTTTAGTGATAAATTACAAGACAATCATTAGAAGAAGAATGGTTTCCATTGCATGCATTGGACTTAGTTAGCTCCATGATTCTTTGAGGCTCATCTCTTACTACTCAAAGAAGAAAAAACCGTACGCTTTTTCCTGTTTATAATCATTATACCTCAGAAAAAGGCTGTTTAAACCGTATATCATAAAACACAGAAAGGTGAGCCCATTTGAATTTGACGAGAAGATAGAGGCTTATTATGGAGATCTTTTGAAATTGTTTAAACCTTGGCGAAATGAATATATTTTAGGTATATGAGCAATAATTTTAATCTTTTAATTTAAATTAGAAAAATACCTAAAAATTTTAAAACTAGTTTTTCCGGGTTGCAGCGGTAGCTGAAACCTAGTAGGAGACGATCACGTCCAATGTTAAGAAACATAAAAACCCATAACTCCTAAAAAAAGGAGTTAGATCAAAACAAAAAGTACACCATTAGAACTGCCTTGTTCGAAACCCCTATATAGGAAACTTTTTGTCCCTTGGCTTGAACAGCAAAGGAAATATATTGGCTTGAAAATCAAGAAAAGTGGCAGCTACTACAACATTCTGCCTAAACGGGATACTTTTTTTTTTTCACGGATAGCTTGGCACTGGAACATCGTAGAGAGTTGTTCAATGGCTAATTTTAAAGGAAATTAATTGGATTAAAAATCTTTTGTAGCTAAAATAAATTATTTCTAAAAGAGAATAAATTTTTCCACTAAAAACTGCATTTTTTATGTCTTTTCATACTGCAGTCTTTTTAAAGATATTTGATTTTTGTGCATAATCGTATGGCAGCGGTAAGATTTGAACCCCCACCTCCGAAGAGACTGGTGGCTAACACCAGAGTCTTGGACCACTCGGTCACGCTGCCTCTCATTACTCTTTTATATGCGAATCCGGGTGGCAGCAGTAGCTAGTAACCTAGTAAGAGACAATCTGTCCAATGCTAAGAAATATAAAAACCCAGAACTCCTAAAAATAGTCAGGTCAAAACAAAAGTACATCATTTGAACCACCTTGTCTGAAACCCTACTAGATAAATAATGAATGTCACCATAGTTTTATTAGAGCTATGACGTGAATAGAAAAATACGACATTATTTTGTTTTTTACATAAAGGATCGACATAGTTCATCATAAAATGTGGACAGAATTGAACCAAAAATCATAAACTATTAATCCGTTATGGTAAGAAAAGAAGGAGCATGTGAATATTGTTTTTATAGGTCATGTTGATGCTGAAAAGTCAACTATTGGTGGGAAGATTTTAGTTTTGACCGGGAAAGTTGGCAAAAGAACCATAGAGAAATACAAAGAGGAATCCAAAGGAAAATACAGAGATTCTTGGTTACTTGCTACTAATTAAGAAGAACGAGATAAAGGAAAAACGCTTGAAGTTGGTCGAAAATCTTTTGAAACTGAAAGCAAGCATTTCACAATTCTTGACGCACCAGGCCACAAAAGCTTAGTACCAAATATGATTAAAGGAGCTTCCCAGGCTTATCTCGCTGTCCTTGTGATATCAGCCAGGAAAGGTGAATTTGAAACCGGTTTTGAAAGAGGAGGGTAAACTAGAGAACACGCTATGTTAGTAAAAACTGCGGGTGTTAAACATTTGATAGTGCTGATTAACAATATGGATGATCCTACTGTAAATTGGAGCAAAGAAAGATATGAGGAATGCAAAGACAAAGTAAGGCCTTACTTGGAGAAAGTTGGTTTTGACCCTCTGAAACATGTCACTTTCATGCCCGCCTCTGGCTTGACCGGTGCAGGTCTTAAGGAACCCGTTGGATCTGATATTTGTCCATCGTACTCGGGACCCACGTTCTTAAGTTTCGTTGAGAATATGATACCAGTAAGTCGAATGAAACACGCCCAATTTGTTATGCCAATTGTTGACAGAGACAAGGATATGGGTACTGTGGTTTTGGGAAAAGTGGAAGTTGGCACTGCTAAACTAGGAGATAAATTAATTGTTATGCCCAATAAGAGCCAAGTTGTCGTTGATCAACTGTGGTCTGACAATGATGAGGTGCAAGAGGTTGTGCCTGGAGAAAACGTACGAATTAAGCTGAAAGGCGTTGATGGAGAAGACATATCACCGGGTTTTTTCCTCTGTGACCCATCAAAATCTCGTACAACTGGCCGAATTTTTGAAGCCCAGGTTGAGATGCAAGAACATAAACGTATTGTTTCCAATGGTTTTTCTTGTGTCTGCTATATTCACACAGTTTCAGAGACTGTTCGAGTGAAAGATCTTATTGCTATTGTTGACAAGAAAACGGGGAAACGAGAAACAACGAGACCTCGGTTTATTAAACAAACTCAAATTGCAGATACCCAATTTGAATGCCTTTCTAGAAAAATTTGCTTAGAGAACTTTCAGGATTTTCCGCAAATGGGCCGCTTCACTCTTCACGATGGTGCTAAAACTATCGCATGCGGGAAAGTATTGAAAATCATTGAATAGAAGATTTTTCTCAAGTTATAATTTCAAAGGAAAATTTTACACTAGCAATTTAATGTATTTCCATGTATGAAAATCTTAAATTTTTCAAATTAAGTTTGACAAGTGTGAAAACGGCATTGCAATACTGATGTATATAAAAATGACGTCACTCACATACTTTTCTTTCCTTCTAAAATTAAGCCTCATCATTTGAATAAAAGAAGCTTACAGCTTTTTCTTCTTTGGAATAGTAAAAGACAAACCTCAAGGAATAGGGCAGCAAACTCTGCTCCGAAGGTCTCAGGTCCAATTCCAGCCGAAGGCAATTTTTACATTGTTGTGAATTTAAAGTCTAAACAAAACTACTATTAATAACTACTACATCCAATTCTTTTGAATGACACCATTAATGATGAACTTTATCGATTCTTTATCGGTCCTATATTCTCGCTCAGTTTGTAAATTTAGTTTAAACTTTTTTTAAATTAACACATTATGAAATGAAAAAGTATAAAGACTTTAAGGAACTAATATCAGCATATGTATATTAAACTGACTATGCAGATTAATTTGTCTTTTAAATCGAATGAACCCCCTCCAAAGTTTATATAGCCACCTCTCCCATAAAACCTTATATATTAATAATTAGCAACTAGTATAACTTATAGCCCTTGCCCTGAGGAATCTGGGGGGGGGGGTTGTCATTTTTAATAGTTAATAAGCCTTTCAACTACACTGAACACAATTGCTATCTCAAAATTTTGATTGGATGTGTTTGAGGAAATGATGGGCGTAAAGAGGAGGGAGGGGTGCTTGTTGCCCTCCAATCACTTTTGAATATTAAAAAGAGCTCTAGAATTTTCCATTTCAAATCAAATGAGCCCCTTTCAAAGTTTCTTTGACAACTTTTTCTATACTAAAAAGCAAAAAAAAAAACAAAAAAACATGACGAACAGTTCCTTTGAGATTGTATGTAGTAGGGAATCAGTAATCTCATTTTTTTTTACCCTTTTCTTAATGATCCAAAAATTTTAACTAATAGTGCAAGGACTCCTTGTTACTCGCAAAGTTAGCCACTGGGGGAATAGGGGGGCATAGTATTCTGACATTTAACGTTTTTCCGGTGAAAAAAAATTGTTCAAAAACTTTCTTCTCCCTCCTATCTGGAAATTCTGTTCAAAATGAATGGAGGAAAGCCATTGATTACACACGATACTACCAATAATATGTATTGTGACTTCATGTCTGCTCAATGATTAAGGCTCAATGGCTTATAAGGTGGCTTCAACACATGAATTTATAATTTCAAAGCAAAAACGAAAAATTTGAAAGCAAAGACGACTCTTGTAGCACAAAAACTAGTGGAATACGTTCGGCCTGTTTGAAAATTACGTCAGAAATGTGGTTTCCAGCTTCACATTCAGCGATCCGTTTGGACTCACTATTCAAGGAAGCAGAAAGCATTTCCAGTCGCAAAAACCCAATAGAAAGTTATTCTTGTCCGTCTTCATCCGCAAAAACACAGGGAAAGTGATTCAAGATTTGCTTTCCAAACCTCGAAGATCTCCCTCTAAAGGTGGGATTCTAATTCTCTAGCTCTGTTCGCCCTCTAGTTCTGATCCATAAATAATAGATGACAGTTTCCTAGATACCCCTACAAAGCTGTGAAAAGTTTTAAAAATTAGAACATGGTACGGAATTGGGGAAAAGAAATTTCTACAGAATTGAGCCAAACAAAGACACTTAAATGTGATTTTGCCATAAAAATTGACAAAGTGTTTTGACGAAAATAAAACTATTTGTAACTGTACTAGGTGAGTATGATCTTGGTATTTAGAAAAGTTTGAGCTACTATTTTACAACAGTAGGCTAGTTAATACCCCCACTGCTTGAACAATGTCTAATTTTTGACAGCTACCTTACCTTAATCCATTTAAGAGCTCTATGGTCTTCCAGGGTAAAATTCTACTCTAGTTACTTTTGGCTATCTTGGGAAGAGGTTAGGTTAGGAAAATGAAACTTTGGGGGATGGGTCTATAGGCTAAAGTATGCCCCGGGAAGGGTAAAATTTGGTAAATATCTACCAAATCATATGATTGAGTTAGGACTAAAGTGAATACACCATTTGATGCCTTTTTTTATGCTGATTACAAATATAATAAGCATTTCTATCGGAAATGAATTTCATCCCCCGATATATGCCAATTCCGGGTTAGGTTAGGTATATATATATGGGGGGGGGGGGCTGAAATTCATTTCCGATAGAAATTCTTATTATATTGTTAATCAGCATAAAAAAAGGCATCTAATGGTGTATTTGCTTTATTCCTAACTCAATAATATGATTTGGTAGATATTTACCTAAAATTCTACTTTAGCTACTTTTGACTATCCTGGAAAAGGGTCTGGGTTAGGAAAATAAACCATTTCCTAAAATTTGAAAAAAAAACTTGATGTGGCTTAAATTCTAGCCTACCGTACTCAAATAACAAGGTTTGTTTGGAAAACAATCAGAAATTAAATAAAAAAAGAGCTTCTCAACTGAAAGCAAGGAAAAGATTTGAAACCTATTTGAACAGATTATTCTTTGTATGAATGGGGCTGTCTCCTCCTTTGCTCCTTACTCTTCACTGTGAAGTTAGGCTTCTTTTCAAGTTTTTAAAGAAAATTTGCAATTGGGAAAAAAAATTTCAAAGTACTAAAAAAAATTTTTTAATGAGAAAGGTGTCAAAAAGGGAGAAGTAACCCTTATACAGCGTAATTTATATTTGTTTTAAGTTTTAAACTTGCTCCTTACTTTAGTTGAGAAATCTTTTCTATTTGTTTCATTAAATTTTGTGAAACTATAGTTTTATGAAGTTTTATGAATACAATAATTTTTGTAACACAGAAAAAACAATCAATGTTTTGTATTTGTTTTTGTATTTGTTTATTCAAATAGCTTTTGTCGCAAACAAAACTGAATGCTAAATCATGCTATTTTTTACAATGCATTTAAGAAAAAAAAATCACTTATTTAATACACTAACAAAATATAGTACAAAGGAATTTGCAAATCTGTTTGTTCGGCACTTGACGGGTTGCAGTCTGTTCTGATGCCTGGTGAGTTTGGGGGTTGGTGTGGTTGGAGGAAGAATTGAGCGATGTTTCTTGTTTGACATGAGTAATTTCCCGAATCTCATTATCAAATCATGTCTTTGGGCGAACAATGTGGGCAAGCTCATAACCACAAGGGCATGCTCGTAACTCTCATACCTGGGTCCAAGAATTATTTTAGTAGCACGTTTTTGAACGTCTTCTAGTTCCTCTGACATGTAGGTGTGGGGACCCCAGACAGGACAACAATATTCAAGGATTGGCCTGATGTATGTCGTGTAAGCCAATAAGAGCTGACGATCTGAGAAACCCAGCCTTCGCATACTCGTTAAACTTTGGATTGAGTAGTGCCCTTTGTGTACAATATTGTCTACGTGCAGTTTAAATGAGCAATTGCTTGTAAAAGTCAAGCTCTGTTTGGATTTTTATGGGTAATCAAAAAGTTCGTGTTTTTCCCCAGAGGGGATCGTATAGACCCAGTGGACCTAGAACGTCGGGCGTTATTTACTTACCATTCACTACTATGAAGAATTTGATTTTTTTTTTTTTTTTTTTTTTTTTTTACTCCAACCAAATCATAAAGAAAAATGTTTGTGGAAAACTGGTTAAGAGTTACTCAGTCACAAATCAGAACTTATATTTTCCTTATTATGGGTCAAAATCTACAGGTAGGCCGCCAACAAGGGGGCAACAAACATTTTGTCCATGGTTTTTCCATATTCTGCTCTCTTTCCTTTGGTTTCCTTATAATTACTTTATAGTCCCAACTTTCCAGCCCCCTTGCTGGCGCCCATGGCTGGCTTGTTCACAATAGATAGAGAAGTGCCAGAGAATCTACTATTATCTGTAATTTTGGTTACATAGTACAATTGTGATTTTAATCAAATACTTTGATAAAAATGTATCTGTCATAAATTTGGACAGTAGGCTTCTAATTTTGGATATAATGCAGACAAATTTGATTGGCTGGCTACAATGAGGCAAGAAAACAATTTTTTTAACATTTGAAGTTAAAAAAAAGTTATCTTGATATCCTTGCCTATTTAGATACAATTGTTCTGCTTCACAACACTTGTTTTAGATTGAACGTACCCATGATTTGTATACTTTTTTGTAACTTTAAAATCATTTGTCCAAGATTGGGTAGCATTTTCGAACTTTAGGTGTAAGCTTAATGTGTGTGTCCAAGATTAGGCTCCACTGTTTACTATTCGTGTGTTTTAAATTTTTGGTTTTGTATATGGTTGAAATATTCAAGCTAATCACATATTAATTAGAAAATGTAGGCAAATCCAATGATAAACAATCCATTTTCTAGGTGACATAATAGAGATTTTACAGTGATTTAACAGTTAAAGTGATGATTATCTGTCATGCTACTGGGTATATTACTATGTACCATTCCAGTTTGGACAGCTAAAGTTTCTTTTATAAACTTATCATAATTTTAAGTGTGGAGTCGTCAGAAAATGATGTATAACCTTGCAGTTGCTGCAGCACAGCCTGTAAAACTATTAGCATAGGCTTAGGCTATGGTGTCAGGAATGTGTTCTCAGTTTCTTCTGTGTTGCTTTTGTCCAAGTATCAGATTTGCATGTGTGGTAATGCATATCAAAACCCCCTCCCCCCCAATTATCCCAGAAATGACCCTAATTAATATATTTCTTTGTTGTTTTTATCTTGTGATGTCATGTTCCATTATTAATGGGCAGGTACATTCTTGACCTGTGAAAAAATAAATGGTCGTTGTCATTGTAATTGAATCAAGTTGTATAAACATAAAATAGGAAATTCCAATGGTGCTACTTATGTTTTATTAACATGTTTCCTGCTGTTTATTTTCATGGAATTGTTATGGTTTAGATTCTTCCCTTTTCATTTTAGAGGATATCTTGTTGTATATGAGTGGGAATTTTGTTTGGTTGTTCTTCTTGCCGGCCATAAACCTGTCGTTTTTTTTATTTTTCTTCTTTTGTTTTACCCCAAAAAATTTTGTCTGTTGAACTTTTGGGGCTGTATCTCATTTTACTGCATTCCAGTCTCACCCCCTTCTAATACCTGGATATAGCCCTGTGGTGCATGCAAAAGCTACAAGTTTTGTTGTCTGTATTTTTGGCTGGGCTCTTTTTTATCAATAACTGGTTTAAGATGCCAATTAAAAAAAAGAAGTCAGTAACAAAAGCATTTTCTAAGATGCAATACTCCAAAGATTCCTTGAATGGAATCAAAAACTCTACTATTCTGAACAAGTTGAAAATAAACAAAAATGTCTTACTAGCATGATAAAACATGTTAAAGGGCCCTGAATGCTATACCTGAAGATTCCCCCCCCCCCAATATGCTTAGTTGTGAAAAGGCTGGCTCTGACCTTGATCAATCTGTATTTGCAATATGGTAGTTAATACAAATGCTCAATCACCATGCTGCTATTAAGAATAGTCATCGGATCTTTTATAGGGTGAGGAGGGGACACCTAAAGCCTCAAAATTACGTTTCTGGACACTAATTTCTGAACCTTTTCAGATAAATATGGAGGAAGATTTGATTCCCGACCTCCCTCAATTGGGAGAATTTGTTTAGACTATGGGTTTCTGACAGGAGGAGAGGCAGCCTCCATCCTATTGTGGGAATGACAATTGTTAGCCATAATTGTCAGCTTTTAAGCAACAAATTGTTACGAAACAAGGCTGGTTCCAGCATTTACAGGAATGATCTGACAAGTTTCTGGGCTAACAAAGATCCCAGAATGTTTTCCTTTGGATTTATTTTTATATTTCTACATGATCTTGATGCAAGTCTACATGCATTTTCCTCTGATGTCCCCACCCTCCCAGCGTTTTTTGGATTGGAAACCAAAATGAGTTGCTTGGGGCTAGATCTGGCGAGTTAGGAGGGTGGCCAGGCAGTTCAAACCATTATTCATGGAGCTTGATCACAGCAAGATTTGAGGTATGAGATGGTGCAATGTTTTGGCGAAACTGGACATTTTTTCTGAAAAATTACAGTTTTGACAAAATTTTGTCTTTCTCTTGTTAAATAATGATGCATAATGTGCTCCTCTAATGTTGGTTCCTGTTTCGAGATTTTCATTCAATGTAGTCTTAACTCCAGGGCTAAACAAAAAATAAGCTGCCATTACTTTCCTGGCTGAATAAAGTTTTGCATTTTTTGGAGCCCTTTTCCCCTTTGTAGTCCACTGTTCTGACTATATGTTTGTTTTAGGTGCATAATGATGTATCTAATATTCATCCACAGTAATTCATCAACGCCAAAACTATGAATTTTTGCTCATAAACTGAGCCAACAGTGTGATGAAAATGTTCATTCAAACAATTTTTTGTTTAATGTGAGCAAAGGCTGTATCTAATATGCAGATAGCTTTCCCATGCTTAAATATTAATTCCAAGTGTGGCAAACGTGTTCTTTGGACATATTAAAAGCCTTCTATCTCTCTCATTTTAATCCAATGGTTATTAGGAACCATTTGGTGAATTTCAGCAACACTGTTGTCAGTGGTTGCAGCTTCTGGATATCTCAAATGTTTATCATCTATCAAGCTGGTAAGACCATGTTTGAATTCAGCTACCCGAACATTAGCACTTGGAAACGATGGGGGTTAAAAAATCCCCCATAGCCTCTAAAGCAAGGGTTTTAGCTTATGCACGTTGCTTAGGGTTAGCCTGTAAGATTTTTGCGGAAAGGGTGGTTGTAATAACTTTGGAGGGTGCTCATATATTGGAAAGTGATTTTTTAGTTATTTTTTAAGAGTCAAAAGTGATCAACGGGCAACCATCCCCCCTTCCCCCCAACCCTCATTTCTCCTAAGACATCTGGTCAAAATTTTGAGATAGCAATTTTGTTCAAAATAGTCTGTTCACAGGTTCAGGGAGTTGAACTGGGATTGAATTCAGTTACCTGAACATTAAGACTTGCAAATGATGTAGTAGAGTCTCTGTAAACAGGATTCAAATCTCTTTTGAATTGGATTGTCCTATTATATTTAGAATACAAGTATGCGATGACAGCTCAATATTTGATTTTATCCATTCTCACAAAAACTCAACTTATTCAATTCAAACAGTTACAATGTAGCAACTGTACATCCAAAATGGTTGAAGATTTTCACGAGTAAGTGTCAAAACTTGTGCATCCACATCACTTGACCTTATTGACCAGTGGTGCCATCTTAACATTAAGGACAGGAAATTTTCAGACAACCCTCTCGAGAGCAGCAATTTCCCTTATTTTAAGAAAGTCCTATTCCATTGTGTGAAACATATATGCCTAAGTGAGTTCTTTTTCCTTATTCATTGTTATGCAAAACTTAAACTGTAGTATAAAGAATGGGAGGATTGAGAGGGTTGTAATCTCTTTCACATTTAGGATTTTTCTGAATATAACTTTAGAAATAAGGAGAGATTAGATTTAACATTCCTTTTTCAAAATGAAGGAAAGATCAGCACTTAAGCTTAAAATGGACAGAAATAATCCTTATATGATGAGTATTGTCCACCCATTCACCTCTCTCTTTACACTAAAGTTTCTTTGATGACAATGAATCTTTGAAGATGGATCTATAAAGACATTCATTGATTCAACAATGAACGGTCTCATGAAGTTGGAATGTTTCTTTAAATCACTGAGTGAAACTGACAGCAAAATAAAGGTAAATGAAGCATAAAAAATTCATGAAACATAATAAAGAGAGAATAAATTCAACATTGTTTTTCAAAAATGAGCAACTATTCTTAAAATGGACAGAAATAATCCTATATATGATGAGGGCTAATACCCATCCACCTTACTCTTTACAATAAAGTTTCTTTTATAAGTGTTCTGAGAATGAATTCTGTAACACAGGAGAAATGCAATAGAATGTATTTTCCTCCACACTTATTTATTTACACTATTTCAGTTTAAATGTTTCGAAAGCTAATAAGTAAGTAAAACACTTGCAATTAGCAACTGTTTGCGCTGTTGTAAAGTGCTTTCAGGAAACGACTAGTCAAACTTTTGCATAAAGAGCAAGGGATGTGAAGATGTAAATTCTATCTTTTATAGTTGTACTTATCTTTGTTAAGATAAAGCTGCCAATTTAAATTTTCAGCTGACAAAAATTTTTTCTTTAATTACAGAATATGGAATAATAAAATACGAGTAAGAAAAAATCATTGTTGCAAAAGCTACAACTAGGTAAACAGCAAACCTCAGCTCATGTTAACCAAACATTAATCAGCGCATTTAAATGAACATTTCAAATATAAAAGAATTATCATTACTGATTCAGGAATCATTATCCATGTCAAACTTAAAAGTAAAAAGAATTGAGAAAAAAAAAAAATTGGAAATTAAGGAGTAACATTATATCCTAAAATAAAGAGAATTTCTATGTTAAATGGGAGGTTGCCACTCTGTTGATGTGGTCCCTCAAAATGTATTGTTACTAACAAAACTTCACAGCAGTGGCTAAAAAAAAAGTGGTTTCTTGGATGTTTTAAATTATTAATTAGAAAAAAACTTTCCGAAAAAGAAGTTTCCTAAAGAAGCATAAAGGCCATATTAAACTTAAGATCATTAGAAATAGAGGCGTACAATAACTTAAACCCAAAACGAACAGAAGTTAAATAAACAATCATAGTAAAAAAACATACAACATGTACTAATATAGATGGATAAATAAGTCTTAAAACGAGTAAAGCTCAAGTTGAATATGAAAATAAAGCTTAAAACGAACAAAAATATTTTCCTATTGAAGTATAACTGAAACCCAAAACGAACAGAAATTAAATAAATAATCATTGCAAACAAATATACAATAGGTACTAATATAAGTGAGTAAATAAATCTTAAAATGAGTGAAGCTTAAATTGAATATGCCTATCAAGCTTGAAACGAACAAAATCTCTACAAGTAGTAGTTTGGGTTTTGCCTCCTTCTCTCACTGTAAAAGTTTAAAACCTACTGCTTCATTGGCGCTATACTGAAAACTATATGTGTCTTGAACAGTCTTGAAAAGTACAAATAAAATCAAACTGAATGTTTGATATATAATGCTATTAATTGTTGGAAGATCATCAGTTCAAGATTTTACTTCAGTGTAATTTTATTTTCATTTTCAATGCTATCATAACTGGAAAAGAAAACATTTGTAAAATAATTTATTTTCAGTGAAGCACCAATGACGTATTTTAGACTTTTACAGTTTGGGAAGGGGGCAATACCCAAACTCTTGTTTGTAGTGAGGCTATATTCGTCTTGAGCAGTCTTGGAGAGAACTAATAAAATTAAACTGAATATTTGATATAATGATACTAGTTGCTGAAAGCTCGTCAGTTCAAAATTTAATTTTACTGTAATTTTTATTTTTATTTTCTGTCCCAAGATGGATGGATGGATAATAGGCTATCTATCAACAAGAGAAAATTACATAATTTTTATACAGTCCTGAAAAAGGCTTATACGAGCTGTGCCTCTTACTCAGACTATCAACTGTCTGGTTTTTTTTTCCAATATATAAAATTCGATCGCACGCATTGGGGGAAAAAAGGGTTGGTGAGGGGTGGGGGGCTAGTTGCCATCGGATCACTTTTGACTCATAAAAAGGGAACTAGAACTTGAATCATTTGAGTCCTTTCAAAAGTTTATATGACCAGCCCTTCCATAAAACCTTATATACCCTCGAGGCACAAGTTACAACCCTTAGTTCCCCCGCTCTTAGTAGAGGGTGTATTTTGACCTCATGTTTTGTTATTTGATTGTTGGACTATTTCAAAGAAAATGGCCATCTCGAATCCACTGGGTACATTTAAGGAAAAGAGGGCGTAGGGGGGGGGGGGGGTAGATGCCCCGATCAAATTTTACTCTTAAAAACGTAACTGGAACTTTCAATTGTCAATAAAATTAGCTGTCTCTGAACTTAATACGACCGCCCCTTACATAAAAACCTTGAAGGCCCCCAAATCATAACGTAAAACACTTGCTACTGGGTTTTTGGGTGTTGTGTGTACCCAGAAGTTTTTGTTATCTGATGTTTGAACTATTTTCTATATCTCAATAATTTTATTGGATGGGTCTGGGAAAAAAAAGGAGTGGGGTGGGAGGCTAGTTGACCTCCGATCTCTTTTGACTCGTAAAAAGTGAACTAGAACTTTCAATTTCCAATCAAATGAACCCCTTGTGAAGTTTATATGAGCAGCCCTTCCATAAAAATTATATATGCCCCCAGGGCATAACTTACAACGCCTGCCCCTGGGCTCTGGGGGTTTGTGTCCACCCTGGAGGTTTTATTATCTAATCCTTGAACTAAACATGACATTTTTATCAGATGTATTTGGGGAAAAAGGGCGTGGGGGCTATTCGCCCTCCTATCACATTTGGCTTCTAAAAATGGCAGTATTACTTCCGATTTTCAGTTTAATGAGCCGCTCCGAAGTTTATACAACCATCGCTTCCATATGAAGTGTCTTTGGGGAAAAATTGGAGCCTAATGGCCTTGGAGTAGGTGGGGGGAGCCTAGTTGCCATCGGATCACTTTTGAATCTTAAAAAGGAAGCTAGAACTTCCAATTTCTAATTTTTTGGATCCCCGCGAAAGTTTATACGACAACCTTTTACGTAAAAACCTTATATGCCCCTGGGGAATGTGACAATCCTTCCCCCGAGTTTTGGCGGGTGGGTAGGTATGCTGACCCTGAAGTTTTGTCATCTGATTGTTTTACTATTTGAAACAAAATGGCTATATCCAAATTTTGATTGGATGCATTTGGAAAAGGGGGTGAGGGGGGTGTATATGCCTGCCGATCACTTTTGATGACTCTTAAAAAGGTAAATTGAAATTTCAATTTCCAATCGAATAAGGCGCCTCTGATGTTTGACCGGCCCTTACATAATACCTTATCTGCCCACAGGGCATACCTTACAACAATTTCCTAGGGCTTAGGGGGGTTGTGTTGACCCTTGAGCTTTTTTTATTTGATCTTTAGTAGTGAGGAGGGTGCTGGTCCAGGGGTAAATCCATATGTGGGAGACAACTGGACTCCAGCCAGAACATCTAAAAATAGCCTTTGACGATAAATCTACTCAATGTTACTAACGGGAGTCCAAATAAGAAGTCACTAAGAATAATCTGTACTAAAGTGATAGATGCAAAGTGAAAGAAATTCTATTTTTAATATATTTTCCTTTGAATTTGAGCGTATAAATATAGGTTACAACTGAGAGTGGTGTTTCACTTATAGTTCTATTGTTGACTGTGCGATATATATTATGGACAATCAAAATGGAGTTAATCAATTCCTCGATGTAAGTTACTTTTTTACAATCAAATAGTTTGTATATAATTAATTTAGATATTACTTTCTTTCTAAGCTATTATCTTCAAGTACATGTATTTCAAAAGTCTAATAGCTATATTTCTACACGAAAATTTATGAAAAAATAAAGAAATAAAGCACACAGAACCGCGCTAATTTAATGGGAAAAAAATCTAATGATAATTAATAATTAATTGTTTCCAACCTTCTTCTTCTTTATAGACATGCCAAACATTTTCCCGTAGCCTACTCCTAGAAAGTATCTCTTAATGAAACAATCACCCGGCTTAACCTTGTCAAAGTGTCAATAGCACACGCATTTAGCTGTCGTTTTCCGCACTCTGGATTATTAGCAGATTCCAGGCCAATTAGTGTCGAATTAAATGCTTTACATAGACGTAAAAATAAATGTAGGGGGAGGTGGGGACATACATCTTATTAAGAATAAATTATCGGGAAACTAAAATAAAATTTATATTTCAGGAACTTCTTGCAAAGAGACTAAAATTAGCAATTTCTGATCAAATGGAAACATCATCATCATTGAAAAGACTAACTCTAATAGTATATGCAGGCCCTAGCATACATGAACTTACCAGGACTTCGGTGCTGACGGCACAAGCCAATGATATCCAACATGACCTTCCATATTATGGATCTTCAATGCACGGCTTAAGTAAAAATTAAATTTTCTCTTTTTGTTTCTTCCTGTTTTATGTATTACTTTTTTATAATTTCAAATATAAGGAAAAACTAAATTTCATTGATTAATTTTTGAAAATGATTAGTATTGACATTTTTATAATTCAATTTAAATATGATCTACGGTTCTTCTTGAAAATGGAGAATTTATCGGACAGTGCATTAGTAAAAAGTGCTGCTTTTAGTATGGACAGCACATTAGTAAAAAGCACCGCTTTGAGTAAAGATTTTTTTAAATTATCCTTTTCTCCAACAAATCATCTAGTATGGAAGGAGTTATCATAGAAACTATGATGGTATAGTTCATTGAATATTCTAGTACGCTATTTCGAAAATAATAGGATAGCAAACAGCCTCGAAAACATTTTGAGATATCCATTTCATTCGAAATATTTGAAATTCCAATCAACTGTTTGTGTATGGGAATGACATAAACTCCAAAGTCTATTGAACATAGCTCATAAGTTATGCAAATTGACATTTATTTAAAAACTGTTTTATTATGGGGGGGGGAGATGGTATTTTGGTGGAGGGATAGAAAGTATGATCCTGGGTTTTGTAAAACAGATTTATGAGTACTAAGATGAAATCAGAACCCACACTATATACATTTAAGTTGTCAATATTCACGTGTAAGAGCATTACATAATGCGATACTAAATTGAAACTTTCGGGAATATATAGAGTGGTTCGGGGTGGGGTTAACAGTGAACTACAACTGTATATATTTTTAGTATTCAAATGTTTTAAATAATATGATAATATAGCTCGTTAATAATCCATTGTTTTCGACTTTTATAAAACAGGATCAATTGCACAATGAGAATAAATTCTATTATTATTTTAGATTAACATAGATGACTTACCACCACCACCATCATCACAACTACCAACTCTAGGTGTGTGCGACCTCGTTGAGGATACATCTATATTCGCGCCGCCGACAGATTTTAGTGATAGTCAACTTATTGTCCCACCATCTGTTGACAAGTGAAAATTTTGATGATTTGCCCTCTAACATTAACGATGATAATGATGACCTTGACTGGACGGATAATTTTGTAGAAGAATGTTTTAATGATAGTAATGTTATTCCTTCCACTACTTCATTTAACATTCCCCCAAGTGCCTTTGAACAGGGTTTGGAGGTTAGTTTTGCCCAACCAGATGCATTTGAAGATCAAGGTGTGTAAGAGGACGATTTTGGTTGGGTAGATCAGATGAGTCCTAACACTTGTAGAATTTTAGACAGTTTTCTAGAGAGGTAAATGAGGACCCTCCCCCCACCGTTTTAATGGACATCGCCCTAGTTCAGCCATGTGTAATTAAAGAACAAAATAGATATGCTTGGGCAGATCGTCTCAGCCCAGATAGACTCTAGGCTATGTTGAGTGAACTAAGTGATTTTACTTCACACACCAACCCTCTTATTGAGGTTGAACAGACTGGTGGTAGAAATAGTGGGGATATGCAAATCTGTCAAACATTACCTGAGTTTTATTTAATAAATTCTGTCTTGCACACAATATATGTTTATACGGCTATATTCGGGGACCCTTTTAATTCATTAATAGCGGGAGATCTTATAACAGACCCTATAAACATTGTCCATTCGTATGAGGGCAATATTCGAGCCCTTCTTGAACGACAAATTCGGGTGTGGGGTAGTCGGGAAGGTATAAAAGTGTCAATAGCACTCAAAATATTTTATTTAAATGAAAATGCCGGTGAAGTTTATTCACATTTTCTGCCAACTGAAATGTTAGTCCTTCATCCGCATTTGGAAAATTATGAGGGTGTATTTATGGAATGGATAAATAGTATTGTCACAAAACTGGATAATTATATTGAGGAGGATAGTGGTGCTGGGGTTTTATTTATTGAAAATTTAAATATAAATGTTTGTAAATTTAAAAAGGATTCTATTTCAAGAGGTATTGGGCCGGAGTCATTATTTTTAATATATCATCCAGATTTGGAAGAATGTCAGGGCGTACAACAAATCTGTTTCGAGACAAGGCAACAGTGTTTCATGTACGCATTTCTTATCGCGGCCTTCCGACCACTGCAAGTTAATACTTCTAAGACAAAATTGGACAAATTAGCAGCTAATGGGGATGGGGAGCGGGCAAAGTTCCCTAAAGTAGATTTCAGTTCTTTAAAAGGTCAATATCCAGTAAAACTCAAGGGAATAGATATTTTTGGACGGGCCAACGAACACTTAAAGATTAGTGTTACGGTGTTACAATATGAAACAGAACTTGAGGAGGATGAGCGCAATAATAAAAAGGGGTAATATTTCCAGTGAGGGGTCTGTCGATTGAATCAGTGAAGCATTGGGTATGGCTTCTTTACACGACTACAGAGCCTGACTCAAGTGGACATTTTAATCCAATTACAGATATTAGTAGGGTTCTGGGGGAGGGAAAGGAGCCTGATGGGTACGCTACTGTTGTCCAACATGTCTATCCAGATTTCGTAGCGATATAAAGCTGAAGAAAGCTAAAAATGTCAATACTAATCATTTTCAAACATTATTCAATGAAATTTAGTTTTTTCTTTATATTAGAAAACATTGTTATAAAAAATAATAATCAAGAAAACAGGAAGAAACAAAAAGAGAAAATTTAATTTTTACTTAAGCCGTGCATTGAAGATCCATAATATGGAAGGTCATGTTGGATATCATTGGCTTGTGCCGTCAGCACCGATGTTCAGGTAAGTTCATGTGTGCTAGGGCCCATATTTACTATTACAGTTGGCCTTATCAATGATGTTGATGTTTCCATTTGTTCAGAAGTTGCTAAGTTTGGTCTCTTTACAAGAAGTTCCTTAAATATAAATTTTATTTTAGTTTACAGATAATTTATTCTTAATAAGCTGTATGTCCCCACCTCCCCCTACATTTATTTTTACGTCTATGTAAAGCATTTAATTCGACACTAATTGGCCTGGAATCTGCTAATAATCCAGAGTGCGGTAAACGACAGCTAAATGCGTGTGCTATTGACACTTTGGCAAGGTTAAGCCGGGTGATTGTTTCATTAAGAGATACTTTCTAGGAGTACAGGAAAATGTTTGGCTTGCCTATAAAGAAGAAGAAGGTTGAAATACAATTAATTATTAATTATCATTAGATTTTTTTCTCCATTAATTTATCGTGTTTCTCTGTGCTTTATTTCTTTGTTTCTTCATAAATTTTTGTGTAGAAATATGGCTCTTACACTTTTGAAATGCATGTACTTGAAGATAATAGCTTAGAAAGAAGGTAATATTTAAATTCATTATATAAAAACTATTTAATTATAAAAAGTAACTTACATCGAGGAATTGATTAACTCCATTTTGATTGTCCCTAATATATATCGCACAGTCAACAATAGAACTATAAGTGAAACACCACTCTCAGTTGTAACCTATATTTATACGCTCAAATTCAAAGGAAAATATATTAAAAATAGAATTTCTTTCACTTTGCATCTATCACTTTAGTACAGATTATTCTTAGTGACTTCTTATTTGGACTCCCGTTAGTAACATTGAGTAGATTTATCGTCAAAGGCTATTTTTAGATGTTCTGGCTGGAGTCCATTTGTCTCCCAAATATGGATTTCCCCCTGGACCAGCACCCTCCTCACTACTAAAGATCAGATAAAAAAAGCTCAAGGGTCAACATAACCCCCCTAAGCCCTAGGAAATTGTTGTAAGGTATGCCCTGTGGGCAGATAAGGTATTATGTAAGGGCCGGTCAAACATCAGAGTCGCCTCATTCGATTCGAAATTGAAATTTCAATTTACCTTTTTAAGAGTCATCAAAAGTGATCGGCAGGCATATACACCCCCCTCACCCCCTTTTCCAAATGCATCCAATCAAAATTTGGATATAGCCATTTTGTTTCAAATAGTAAAACGATCAGATGACAAAACTTCAGGGTCAGCATACCTACCCACCCGCCGAAACCCGGGGGAAGGATTATCATTTCGTTTCTACCAGATTTCTACTTTTCTTGATGAATAACGAAGAAAACCAGTTTCCAGCCAGGTTTTCTTTTGCTGTTTTTAGATAAGATTTTCATAATGTTTAATACTCAATTGTTGAACGCCCGATAGAAAATACAATCTTCTTTCTGAAACATTTTTACCCCCCCCCCCCTAAAAAACCCTTCTATTGAGACAAAATTTAGCTATAGACTAAGCCGTTCTGGCTAAGTGGACGCGCGCTGGGCTGAGAATCCGTGAATTCGGGTTCGATCCCTGGTGTGGTCAGTTTCTTAATTTGGGACGCGGGTCAGTGGTGTGACCCTGTAAACTTAGCCAGAGTCAACCCAGCTCTAAATGGGTACCTGGAGAAATCTGGGGAAGGTAAAACAGGAAGGGTTTGCGAAAGCATAGGTTGGCTGGCCCCCAGCCCCCCATTGCACTTCCTGGCCGAAGGGCCACGAAACGGAGATCAGCACCGCCGGTTTGGACCTTAAGGGTCTAGTGCCGCATCCTTTACCTTTTACCTTTTTTATAGACTAAGCTATGTACAAGGTTGGGGAATTAAAGATTGAACCGGAAGTTACCCCAAAAATATGATTCATAAATATGATATTAGGTATTGATCAGTTTATAATTTGGAATGAATCCCCAAAAGAAAAAATGAATAATATCCAAAAGAGAAGCCAAAAGCAATAAAAAAGCAGCAGTTCAGCCTTAGCCTACATGACATATATTCTATAAAGAAGCCCAAAAAAATTATAAAATGCATTTGTTTTAAATTGTTATTAAAAACCAGTTTTTAATACAAGAAGGCTTTTTAGGAATCCAAAAGAGCAAAAAAACAATCAATATCAAAGTCGCCAATTTCAACTGCTTTAAAGGTGACAAAACAGATATAAGCAAAGGGCATTATGAAAACTAAGCTTCTAAGCTCAAAGTTATCTTCAAAGTTTTTACCCAGATAACTGACGAATTTTGTGATATGGTATTTGAAGCTTTGTATGCAGTAATGTTCGATGAAAGAAACAACTAATTTTGATAATTATTTATGTTAAGAATACATAGCTAATATCTACTTCAACTACTCGCATTATGCAAGGGTTCTGAAACGCCACTCCAGTCATTGTGAATTACAAGTCGCTCCAGCGACTTGTGAATTTTTGAACTCATGAATAGGCTCAAATTGATAATTTTAAAATTGATTTAATAGGTTTCAAATTGATTTAGCGAGATTAATGCAATACTCTCAACCAATGGCTCGGCAAATGTGCACTCTAAACGTACACTCCCCGTTCGTACAATACTCATATCTTGAGTGCCAGGCAAGTCCAGTATAAAGATACCGTGAGTTTTAGCAAACATTGTATTAGTTCTACCATTTTCAGATTGTTGTGAATCTCGATCTAGGGTTTACATTGTCAACTTATACAGTGTCCTATAGGATTTATCAAAAGATAAATCTTAGAGTGGGATTCCATTTACTTTACACAAAAGAGATGAAAGTCCAAACATTTCAAATTTACGTGTGTAACTTGTCCAACATCCTTTTGCACTAGAACTTTCTACAAATGCCAATACCAATTTTGATGGAATTTCACCAATTTTGATTGATCTTTTTCTTCACAACCTTTTCACTGGAATTGGAACTGGAATATTGTTTAAGAAAAGTGTCAAATGTATTTTCACCATGATGAAATTCCTGAGGGCTAACGTTGGACAGAGATCGATGTGGTCGTTGATTATAAATTTGCAAGATTTTATCTAAATCTTGAATAAAAGTAGCAGTATTTTCAATGCACAATATTTAAATATTAAAAGTTAATGAGTTCCTATCGATCGTTTAGTTAATACAGTCTTTATTGCGCCAACATAATGATAGGATGTTGTATGATATTTCATTAGTGGCTTTTCTACATGTATACTAACATATTTACTCTCACAGTTAGAATGAATTTTTCTATAGCACTATTTTTCATAAAAATTTTCTAAAGCCTGGCCTACTTCAATACCTCTCTTTGACCGCAATGGAATAGCATATACATAGCGACTAAAGACACTGATTGCAAGTAGAGTATATTTGTTGGGTGTATTGTGACGTCTTTGAATCTCATCTAGAGTTAAAAGATCTGTTTGAATTATATGCAGTGGGAAAAAGGCTTTATTTTTTCGATAATGATTAACACAAGCCTTATGATTTCGATGTAAAGTGTAACTTGGTTCATTTTGTAGATACTCTTTTCCACTTTTGATGCCGCCTTTGACGACTTTAGAAAGTATTGTGGGGGAACTTAGATTTCCCAATTCACCAATATTTGTATAAACATATTTAAAAAATTGAACGTCATTTTGAACATAAACACGTAGTGTAATGTCCACTATCCTTTTGCATACTAGTGGGTGGTGATGATGGTGGCGATGAGTTGACATTAATTCGTCTTCGCTTTTGTCTAGCCACCACCGGTGTCATCAAATCAATGTTTCTACTACAGCTACTGCTGCTTCTTCTTTTTTAAATGGTGCTGTTGTTAGAGGACTGGCACTATGTCCCTTTAATTTCTTTAGAATTTTCTTATTGGTAATAAGACTTTTCAGGAAGTTTAATGTAGTTAAGAAGTTGTATAGATAATTGTCAAATGATAAAAGTAATTTACGATTTTTTATCATATCATAAATTAAATCAAGTAGATTATAACTTTTCCCTTGAATTTTAATTCGTTTCCCAGTGCCATCAACTTGAACAGGGGGGTCTTGACGATCATCACTTTCCAACATGAAATATGTTAAGACTCTTTTACTTTGTTCACGATATGAGTGTGGCAGTAGATTCCCAATACTTGACACAATTGATTTCAATTCCTCCTCCTTTGCTTGTGCTGTTGTTCCAGCAGCAGCACAATCTTGAAGAGATGTTTCCTTTTTAAGATCAATGACACTTACATTGACTGGTCTCTCACGATAGGGTTTGTTTGTCCACTTGTCGAAGTGCATCTTGAAGTAAAACTAGCTTTTCATCATCGGCAATATTTTCATAATTAATGAATTTGCTTTGATTGTCCTCAGAGTGTTCGACTGGCGAAAGGGCAAATTCTATTGGAGTCAATTTGTAGGGTTGAGTAATCTAGAGAAAACTGTTGACAACTACTGCAGTTATTGACAGTAAAAGTGTAAACAAGCTACCACCCGCTTGGACCATACGTTTCCATTAAAGAAATTTTCCTTTCTTATTTCAAGCCAAGGCACATACAATTGAAAGATGTCGTTTTGCCTGTTGTCTAACACCTTCTAGCCATTGAACATAGCCCTCAGTTAAATTTAAACAAAGTTCAGATATTATATTAATAAATTCTTTGGCAATCCCAAGTTTGAGTATGGCTTTCCTAAGTGATGATTTTAAAGAGCTTAGACTGGAAAATAAATGTCTATTTTCATGTAGTTTCTTAAGTGTCATGATGGCAACTAACAAGCTTTTTTACTGTTTACCGGAAGATATACTGTAATTTCATTTTCAAAAATATCTGTGACTAAACGCAGATCCTCGGATTTAATCAGATGAAGATCCAACAGAATGTAGCCATATGGTTTATTTGTTATCTGCCTAATTGAACGTTGTAAGTTGAAATTTTAGAGCACCGGAGTAAATTCGTTTATTGAGAGTTATTAGAGAACTTGAATCACGAATAACTCTGTAAATAATATAGTTGGTGCAGTTCAAAGCAAGTGTTCTCATATACTTGCTCTGATGAAAGAGATTGTATAGAACTAGGGTTATGGAAATCTGTCCATGATGTGAGCGAACAGTTAACAATTGCAGCATTCCCTGGGACCATTGTTCAATGGATGCAGCTAAATCATCAATAATCAGCCAAGAGTTTGGCTCAATAATATTGAAAACATCAAGTCCCCGTATGAATTGTACCTGCAGCAGCACAGTATATGTTGCAACAATAGCTTTTATTTGATCATATGACTCTTGCCACACACTATAGCAATAGCATATTTTTTTCGGATTTTCCACAAACATTTATTACAATGTTTAATGATTTTAGTTAAGTGTTGTCTTGCCCGATATTGATGGACGACAAAGAAATAAATGGTGTTTTAAATTGATAAATATTGTTTTGATGTTCAACAGCTGGACTACAACTAACTATAAACTATACTTGCCTAATAAATAAATAATTTCCCTACTCAGCAGTCCTATTCCTAGTACGATGTTCAAAGAATAAAAACAACAACAACAATTTAGAATCATATTTTCTTTTATTTTTATTTTTTCAATACATTTCATCCATGTTCTTACAGACAATATCCAATAGTGTCAATACATCACTTGCCAAGTACATTTTGCAATAATCCCACCCATTTTTACATCCTCCCTCGGCCCAAACCCTCTTGGCAAATTCATAGTCGGCAGTGGTGCATTGGCTATCATTAAGTAAATTAAAAAACGCTTCAATGGGTGGTAGCTTCTCCTCACTTAGCCTCGAAGTGGAATTGTAGTAATCATATGTATGTATGCCGTTACACGTTAATAAATCATACATTTCATCACCTGGAAAAGCGCTGTTTAAGAGGGCGAAACTATCAAAATTGTCGCTTTTCTGTACTTGAATCAATTGGCTTAGAGATTTGGGGGAAAAAACTAAAGAAGTCTGAAAAACGGATTTTATTCAAGCAAGTAGGCCCATTATCTAGTGTTTTACATCCAAGCAGATCTAAACGAGGCTAAACTCACAGATGTTAATGACCCAAAGAATTCAAATCGTATCAGAGTATATCAACCCATAGCAGTCTCTTACGCCCACGCTCAAAGAGACTATAATATCATGCGAGTGTTACATGCAGTTGAGACATTGGGCGGGGAGGATTTTATGGGCACAACCTTGACTAAACTAATTATAACAGTAAATAAGGCAATCTCACGGTTACGGCACACAAATTATCATATGATTCTATAACCAGATGACAGGTTGGCCATTAAAAATAAAAAAAATATGTTGGATTTGTAAGGGGAAATTTAAAGAGGGTAAAGAGGAGAAAGGGGGTAAAGGGTAAGTCCGCGACCACAATTATTTTTGGCTAGAAATTTCATCGGGAGGGAGTAACCTTCGTGGAGTTGCCCATCAATCGTGAGGTGAAGGGAAAGTCCGTGACCACGGTCATTTATGGTAAGGAATTTCATCGGGAGGGAGTAACTTTCGTGGAGGGGCCCATCAATCGTGTAATGTAAACGTAAGTCAACAATACTTTATACCTGTTTTTATACACAGTTCCAATTATGATTCGAAGCTTATTTTACCAGCATTGGCACGTATGCAGAAAGGTGGAGTTGTAGATGTCGCATGGGTAGATAGTTCTTTTTTCTACAATATCATACCCAAATTATCTGAGAAGTTGCTGCTCTTGGAATTCAAATGTAAAACACTAAATAATGGGCCTACTTGCTTGAATAAAATCCGTTTTTCAGACTCCTTCAGTTTTTCCCCAAATCTCTAAGCCAATTGATTCAAGTACAGAAAAGCGACAATTTTGATAGTTTCTCCCTCCTTAAATAGCGCTTTCCAGGTGATGAAATGTATGATTTATGAACGTGTAAGGGCATACATGCATGTATATGATTACTACAACTCCACCTCAAAGCTAAATGAGGAGAAACTTCCGCCCATAGAAGCGTTTTATTATTCACTTACTGATAGTCAATGCACCACTGCCGACGATGAATTTGCCAAGAGGGTTTGGACCAAGGGAGGATGTAAAAATGGGTGGGATTGTTGCAAAATGTACTTGGCAAGTGATGCATTGACATTATTGGACATTGTCTGTAAGAACACGGATAAAATCTATTGAAAAAAAAAAATAAAAGAAAATATGATTCTAAATTGTTGTTGCTGTTTTTATTCTTTGAACATCGTACTAGGAATAGGACTGCTGACTAGGGAAATAACTTATTCATTAGACAAGAATAGTTTACAGTTAGTTGTAGTCCAGCTGTTGACCATCAAATATATATCTATTTAAAACACCATTCAGATCGTTTCTCTGTGGTCCATCAATGTCGGGCAAGACAACACTTTTAACTAAAATAATTAAAATTCGTAATAAATGTTTATGGAAAAGCCGAAAAAAATCTACAATTGCTATAGTGTTTGGCAAAAGTCATATGATCAAATAAAGGCTATTGCTGCAACAGATACTGTGCTGCTGCAGGTGCAATTCATACGAGGACTTGTTGTTTTCAAGATTATTGAGCCAAACTCTTGGCTGATTATTGATGATTTAGCTGCATCCATTGAACATTGGTCTCAGGAAATGCTACAATTGTTAACTGTTGGCTCATATCATGAATAGATTCCATAACCCTAGTTCTATACAATCTCTTTCATCAGAGCAAGTATATGAGAACACTTGCTTTGAACTGCACCAACTATATTATTTACAGAGTTATTCGTGATTCAAGTTCTCTTATAACTCAATAAACAAATATATCCCAGTGCTCCAAAATTTCTACTATCAGCGTACAGTCAGATAACAATTAAACCCTTTGGTTACATTCTGTTGGATCTTAATCAGAATACACCCGAGGATTTGCGTTTAGTCACAGATATGTTTGACATTGAAATTACAGTATATCTTCCGGTGAACAGTAAAAAAGCTTGTTAGTTGCCATCATGACACTTAAGAAACTACATGAAAATAGACATTTATTTTTCAGTCTAAGCTCTTTAAAATCATCACTTAGGAAAGCCATACTCAAACTTGGGATTGACAAAGAATTTATTAATATAATATCTGAACATTGTTTAAATTTAACTGAGGGCTATGTTGAATTGCCAGAAGGTGTTAGACAACAGACAAAGTAACATCGTTCAATTGTACGTGCCTTGGCTTGCAAAAAGCAGGGAAAAGATTTTAAAAGAAAACGTCTGGTCCAGGCGGGTGGTAGCTTTTTTACACTTTTACTATTAATAAATGAAGGACTTGTTAACAGTTTTCTCTAGATGGCCAAACCCAAAAAATTAACCCCAATAGAACTCGTCTTTTCACCAATCGAACACTCAGAGGACAATCTATGTAAATTCATTAATGATAAAAATATTGCCGATAATAAAAAGCTAGTTTTACTTCAAGATGCACTTCGACAAGTGAACAAACATAAACCCTATAGTGAGAGACCAGTCAATGTAAGTGTCATTGATCACAAAAAGGAAACATCTCTTCAAGATTCTGCTGCTGCTGGAACAACAGCACAAGCAAAGGAGGAGGAATTGAAATCAATTGTGTCAAGTATTGGAAGTCTACTGCCACTCTCATATCGTGAACAAAATAAAAGAGTCTTAACATATTTCATGTTGGAAAGTGATGATCGTCAAGACCACCCTGTTCAAGTTGATGGCACTGGGAAACGAATTATAATTCAAGGGAAAAGTTATAATCTACTTGATTTAAATATGATATGGTTAAAAATCGTAAATGACTTTTATCATTTGACAATCATCTATACAACTTTTTAAATACATTAAACTTCCTGAAAAGTCTTATTATCAATAAGCAAATTCTTAAGAAATTAAAGGGACATAGTGCCAGTCCTCTAACAACCGCACCATTTAAAAAAGAAGCAGCAGTAGCTGTAGTAGAAACATTGATTTGATGACACCGGTGGTGGCTAGACAAAAGCGAAGACGTATTAATGTCAACTCATCGCCACCATCATCACCACCCACTAGTATGCAAAAGGATAGTTGACATTACACTACGTGTTTGTGTTCAAAATGACGTTCAATTTTTTAAATATGTTTATAAAAACATTGGTGAATTGGGAAATCTAAGTTCCCCCACAATACTTTCTAAAGTCGTCAAAGGCGGCATCAAAAGCGCAAAAGAGTATCTACAAAATGAACCAAGTTACACTTTACATCGAAATCATAAGGCTTGTGGTAATCATTATCAAAAAACTAAAGCCGTTTTCCCACTGCATATAATGCGAGCAGATCTTTTACCTCTAGATGAGATTCAAAGACGTCACAATACACCCAACAAATATATTCTACTTGCAATCAGTGTCCTTAGTCGCTTTGTATCTCCTATTCCATTGCGGACAAAGAGAGATGTTGAACTAGGTCAAACTACACGAGGTATTCTTGAATAAGAGTGTAATAGAAAAATTCATAATGACTGTGGTAGTGAACTTTCTAGTCAACATCTTGAAAAGCTACTATTGAAATATCTTACAATGCTCTATCGTAGTCACAACCCTATAAGGGCTACATTAATCGAGCAACCTATAAGAACAATTCAAATTTTAATTTCAAGTTATTGTACATTGAAAAATACGGCTGCTTTTATTCAAGATTTAGATAAAATCTTGCAAATTTATAATCAACGACCCCATCGATCTCTGTCCAACGTTAGCCCTCAGGAAGTTCATCATGGTAAAAAAACATTTTACACTTTCCTTAAACAATATTCCAGTTCCAATTCCAGTGAAAAGGTTGTGAAGAAAAAAATCAATCAAAATTGGTGAAATTCCATCAAAATTGGCATTGGTATTTGTAAAAAGTATTTGTGCAATAAGATCATGGACTAGTCGCCCAAACAAATTTGAAATGTTTGAACTTTCATTTTTTGTGTTTAAGGTAAATGGAATCCCACTCTAAAATTTTTCTTTTGATAAATCCTATAGGACACTGTATAAGTTGACAATGTAAACCCTAGATCGAGATTCACGACTATCTGAAAATGGTATAACTGATACAATGTTTGCTAAAACTCATGGTATCATTATACTGGACTTGTCTGGCGCTCAAGATATGAGTATTTTATGAACGGGGAGTGTACGTTTAGAGTGCACATTTACCGAGCCATTGGTATAGAGTATTGCATTAAACTCGCTAAATCAATTTGAAACCTATTGGGAAATCGCTCCGGAAGGCAGTTTTCTACTAGATATAGCACCATAAACACAAATCAAATAGTCAGCATATATAATATGGATCCATATATGTACAAATCCAAATACAAATCCTATTGTATATCATCGGACTTGAAAAAATTCAAAGTGTTAACAATACCATTATCATTGTTAATAGCCGTCCATCGTGTGTAAAGACAGGTCATTGGCTGTGCATCTTTCAAACAGCGAAGAATATATATTTTATTGATCCTCTTGGTCTACCATTTACATTCTACACTCCGCACATCAACAACTTTATTGAAAGCAATGGGAAAACTATTATTCAAAACCAGAAGAGAGTGCAGGAAATGACTAGAAGCTGTGGTTTTCATGCACTACTATATTTTGTTTTCGGATGTCGTGATTATTCTCACAACCAGTTTCTAAACATTTACGTAGACAACCCTCGCCTGAATGACTTTATAATGGAAAATATACTTTCATACCTCTATAATATTGATTTCAGTGCCCTACGAATAAATTTTTCTAAAAATGTATGTAAATTTGTTCATTCATAAAAATAATGTATATACATAAAAATGACTTTTTTCTCCTCTTTAGATTTCTTCTTCTTCTGCGTATTGCAACTGCCGAGAACAACTAATGATGGTACATCATTTAAATTCACTGTATATTGATCTTGATCGACTGCAAAGTCAGAGTCACATTTTCTACAGTACAATGTAACTTCACCCTTACTGAATCTCTTTGTATAGTCAACGATTCTATTTTCATTCGTATTGTAAAATTCACGTGTTTGAATATGCCTATTTGAAGCAATATCACATACAGTAATTTCAAATGGTGAATCACATTCTGTATGATCTAAGTAATAATCAGTAGGTTTATAGTTAGACCCCGGTGCCGCACTGATGAGGGAAGACCGGCGGTGGCGGGGCCAAGAACAGCGCGCCACGCCGCCGGTAAGATGTCGGTGGTGAGTCGACGGCACGATAAATGTTGACCGCAAACATTAATGTTTTCATCAGTCTTTCTCAAATCACAGTTTTAATTTACAACGGATTCGAGCCTATTCATGAGTTCAAAAATTCACAAGTCGCTGGAGCGACTTGTAATTCACAATGGCTGGAGTGGCGTTTCAGAACCCTTGCATAATGCGAGTAGTTGAAGTATATATTAGCTATGTATTCTTAACATAAATAATTATCAAAATTAGTTGTTTCTTTCATCGAGTATTACTGCATACAAAGCTTCAAATACCGTATCACAAAATTCGTCAGTTATCTTGGTAAAAACTTTGAATATAACTTTGAACTTAAAAGCTTAGTTTTCTCATAATGCCCTTTGCTTATATCTGTTTTGTCACCTTTAAAGCAGTTGAAATTGGCGACTTTGATATTGACTGTTTTTTTTTGCTCTTTTGGATTCCTAAAAAGCCTTCTTGTATTAAAAACTGGTTTTTAATAACAATTTTAAAAAAATGTGTTATAATTTTTTTTTTGGTTTCTTTATAGAATATATGTCATGTAGGCTAAGGCTGAACTGCTGCTTTTTTATTGGTTTTGGCTTCTCTTTTGAATATTATTCATTTTTTCTTTTGGGGATTCATTCCAAATTATTAACTGATCAATACCTAATATCATATTTATTAATCATATTTTTGGGGTAACTTCCTGTTCAATCTTTAATTCCCCAACCTTGTACATAACTTATTCTATAGCTAAATTTTGTCTCAATAGAAGGTTTTTTTAGGAGGGGGGGGGTAAAAATGTTTCAGAAAGAAGATTGTTTTTTCTATCAGACGTTCAACAATTGAGTATTAAACATTATGAAAATCTTATCTAAAAACAGCAAAAGAAAACCTGGCTTGAAACTGGTTTTCTTCGTTATTCATAAAAAAAAGTAGAAATCTGGTAGAAACGAAATGGCTGTGGCGTTTCAGAACCCTTGCATAATACGAGTAGTTGAAGTATCTATTAGCTATGTATTCTTAACATAAATAATTATCAAAATTAGTAGTTTTTTTTCATCGAGCATTACTGCATAAAAAACTTCAAATACCGTATCACAAAATTCGTCAGTTATCTTGGTAAAAACTTTGAATATAACTTTGAACTTAAAAGCTTAGTTTTCTCATAATGCCCTTGGCCTATATCTGTTTTGTCACCTTTAAAACAGTTGAAATGGGCGACTTTGATATTGATTGTTTTTTTTGCTCTTTTGGATTCCTAAAAAGCCTTCCTGTATTAAAAACTGGTTTTTAATAACAATTTAAAAAAAATGCATTTTAAATTTTTTTTCGCTTTTTTTATAGAATATATGTCATGTAGGCTAAGGCTGAACTGCTGCTTTTTTATGTCTTTTGGCTGCTCTTTTGGATATTATTAATTTTTTCTTTTGGGGATTCATTCCAAATTATTAACAGATAAATACCTAATATCAGTCAAATTATAAACTGCATCTAAATGGAGTAAATCTATCAAATCGAAAAATACATGATGAACACTTCACATGAGAATACTTCAATTACAATGAAACAAAAAACACTGAATGTTTTATTCGGCATGAAGAAAAACGAAGTGTCAGCTATTTTCTTTGGTAAAAAATGAAAAGCTCATCCGTTTTAAATGTAATTAAATGAAATAATATGCAGACTGAAGTAGCTCCAGGAATATGTTGAGATTTTCATCCTAGTTCGTCACTTTTAATCCAAGCAAAATGCTAGCACACTTAGTATCAGTTACTGAGTTTAATCTTTGATTTCCAAATGCTCACAAAAATTATCAAATTTAAGAAAGTCGCAACAATAAGTCACCTGTGGTAAAAGTATTCAAAGACTCCTCTGTGATCCCCACCCAGGCTCAAAGCTTCTGCTATGGTCATTTCCATGGAAATCTCCAAAGAGTTTCTTTTTAAAGTAGCTTTCAAGCGTAGTTAGGGGTATTTAGTCTTTTTTGCTTTTCTTCGAAGCTTTGAAAAAAGTGTTGTAATATTCCAAATGTTTCATTTGTTATATTTGTGCATATTTTTGGTAATAATTTGTGGGGTGATCGAATTTTTTAAACCACTGTAGATGCGTAAGAACGTTGCAACATCTAGTACCCTGAGGTCATAAGACTGTCAAAGACTCCTCCTTAAACCTCCCAAATTGAAATCTTTTATTATGACTTGGTCTTTTAATGTATCTTGGGCACTGGACCTAGGGCGTCATTGTCACTCGAGCGCAACGTTAGGTGGGGATGTCGATAACGCTTTCGTCACACCAATTCATTTTAGTGTGAATCTGCCTGGTACTTATGAATGAATGTTTTCAAAGTAAACAAGTTTCATCAATAAGAAAAAAAACGGGTTGGACGCATATATCCCTTTCCCTTTGGGCGATAACACCATGCAAGTGCTTTATCAAGTATTTCTCACGAAAATCTTGTTAATTTTTGTCAACTTTTCAACTTTTTGGCATTCTTACTTTCAGTAAAAAAAAATCAAGGTACTATCACTTAAATATAATCTCCCTCTGGATACCATCGTGATAGGATACCGTCTGCTTTAAATTAAAAAAAATAATTAAAATATTGGCACCCCTGCTTTCGAAAAAAAAATCGAGGTATTATCATTTAAATATGATAGCTCACTACCCCCCCCCCCTCTGGACACAACCATGATAGGATGCCGTCTCTGATTTAAATTTAAAAAATATAATTAGCTTTTTGGGATCCCTGCTTTCAATAAAAAAGTTCAAGATATTATTTTTTAAATTTAATATCTTCCCCCCCCCCCCCTCTGGATACCACCTCGATAGGGTACAATCTCAGCTTTCATTAGAAAAATAATTTACTTAATAATTAACTAGTTCACTATATGGTTCAAATAAACACGCAAAATAACGTTAAACATCTTAGTGTTGCTTGAAAAAAAATTGAGGGTATGAGTAAAGGGGTACAAAGGCAAAAACAAAAATTTCGAAATTATTCAGATGTACCTCAAATTATTGAAAAACTGAGTCATAGATTTGCCATGGCATTCAATAAGATCCAAAGAATCTAATTAAAAGGGAGCACACACAAAAGCCAAATTAGGCCAGTAGCCTATGAGAACTCACGAAATACCTAAGACAATGAACAAGTCCGAATGGGGGCCCTGGGTCTATCAAAATATTTAAATGGTTTCTCAGGGAATTTGATATCATTTTCTTCTGTCTCCACTTTAAATGAAAAAATAATTATCTTTTCGGCATCCCCGCTTTCAATAAAAAAAAATGAGGTATTATCATTTAATAGTTATAGCCCCCTATCCCCCCTATAGGCAATAATTTACAATTTATTTATGATTGATATTTTTGGGGTAACTTCCGGTTTAATCTTTAATTCCCCAACCTTGTACATAGCTTAGTCTATAGCAAAATTTTGTCTCAATAGAAGGTTTTTTTTTGGGGGGAGGGGGGGGGGTAAAAAAGTTTCAGAAAGAAGATTGTATTTCCTATCAAACGTTCAACAATTGAGTATTAAACATAAAGAAAATTTTATATAAAAACAGCAAAAAAAAATCTGCAAACTTACAATTCAGCTGTAGAAACAAGCTGTCGGCTATCAATTTCAAAATCCAACTGAAGGCTGAAGCTGTATAGTAGTGAATGCGTTCTGTAATTCTATTCAGCTTGAAAATAAAATTCTTGACAACGAATGATGTAAGAAATAGCGATTGGGAAACTGTATTCGAAATGATTTAAACTCATTTCATAAAGACGATACTTTTTTTTGTCAACATATGAAAAACTGTGTATATTGCAATATTTGCAATTGCATATTGCATCTGTCAGGTTTTTAGGCAAAGTAATTGAAGAGACGAAAATTAATGAACAAGAGAGTAGTGAAGAATTATGGTATGCAAAGCAATATTTGGCAGGGAAAGTCACTGGTGATAATTCGCTAGGGGTGGCACAGTGATTACTTGATTTTCGGGGATTCGGGGAACTAATTTTTTGTTGGGGTGACGCATAGATTTTCGGGGAAACTCCCGAAAATTTGGGGATAGTGCAAGCCCTGCCTGATTTCTATTCAGGAAAATCGAAATGCTAAACCACACGAGAAGGAAAAGCTCCGACTTTGCGGTTGACGCAATAAAGAATTGCCGCAAAATTAATTTAAAGTCGACCGAAGGCCGCCGTCTCTGCCGGCGGCGGTGCTCCTGGGGCGCGCCGGCGGCGTTCGACAGGGCCTCTCGTCGGTGGCGTTCGGTCGATCCGCCGGCGCGGTGCCGGGGTTTATTTATAGTTATAATAACCATTGTCTTCACAACGATGACGTAGAAACCAAATTGTCTTGTTACTCCATTAGCTGAATCGCTGACCTGAGTCTTTCTCCCAAAATAATTGAAAACCACGACGATACCAGTCTCTTAGAAATAAACTAAAATCTCTTTTAGGTTTTTTTTGTTCAATCATACCAGGATAGATATTCTCTCACTGATCAAATTTATCATAGTGACAAATAGAAAATAGATTTCTTGTAGGGTGAGAGTCACAAATCTCTTTAAGACAGGAATTACAGTCTTTATTTTGAATTGTATATACTCTGTGTAATTTACATGGATTGCCTAACTTATACTTTTCATCAAAATCATCAATGATTGTACAATTCTCACATGATGACCAGCTTCCCAGGGTATACATACATAGTGGACATTCATAGCACATTTTTCAGGGTTAACTCTCTTACAGCTAAAATGAAACTGATCTGCGATTGATAAATTGAGAGAGAGAGAGAGGAGTAATTGTGTGACATCACAAGACCTGTTTGAAAAGAATTTTCGAAATTCTCGATGTATTGTTCTCATGTAGACAGAATCTTTAATTTCTAAGGCGGGGTATTCAAAAGTAGATCCACGCTATCATTTTGCTTTGTTTCAATTAATATATCAATAAATTGAGTAAATACATTTGACTCACATCTTAAAAGTTGTATACACTGGTCCAAAGATGGAGAATCATTTCTAATTATATTGTTAAGTGTTTTTTAAGAAAGTATTTTCCTTTAAAGAGAAAACTCTACAAAAGCATTATCTAGAATCAAACATTTTTCCATAATCACAAGATTCAGTATAAGTTTCGCTTTCTCAAATTCATTCATTTTTTTCCGTCCTAACACTCACAACTGACTTCGGACTAACCAGGATTCTTTCTACTTCAAGAATATTCGATAACCTACAAAAAATCTAACAAGAAAAAAAGAGAACATTTTCGATTTTGAAACACTTTTATTATGTATGTAATACAACAATAACATATTACACATAATTACTAATACAACTTGTTCTCCTCAATATATTTCAATATCGCATTTAAAGCAGCTTGAAGTCTATGTATATGCACTATATCAACTTTCGCTACAAAGCCTAATTGTTCCTCCAATTCAAATTTACTTAATGATATCACGTCATCCTATTCAAGGCTTAGTCGATATGCTCTTGTAACTTCTACTGCTATGTTTGGTACTCTCGTCTTTGTATCATTGCTGCTGCTACCATTATCAAATTCTAATAGTGTAAATATACCACTCATTATTGCAAATATATATCTTGTCAAATAAACGACTATAATTAAACTGTTATCTCTGATTTAGTTTCTCCTAATAGTATGAACTACATTGAAAATCCGTCATTATATCATTTCTCGCTTCTATGAGCGGTTGTAAGGGCCACATGGTTATTTTTAGTCTACCTCATTTGGATTCCCCTTAGTAACATGAGTAGATTTATCGTCATAGGCTATTTTTAGATGTTCTGGCTGGAGTCCATTTGTCTCCCGAATATGGACTTCCCCCCGGACCAGCATCCTCCTCACTACTATCTTTAAACTATTTTAAACAAAATGGCTATCTCAAAATTTTGATCAGATGCATTTGGGGAAAAGGGGACTTAAGTCTAGGAGCTAGTTGTCCTCCGATCATTTTTTACTCTTAAAAAGAGAAGTCGAAATTCCAATTTACAATCGAATGAGCCCCCCTTATACTACCACTCCTTCTATAAAAACCTTATATGCCCCCTGGGCATAATTTAAGACACTTGCCCCCAGGTTCTGGTGGGCTGTGTTATCCCCGGAGTCTTTGTTGTATAATCTTTAGTCTATTTTGAACGCACAGCGTTAGGTGGGGATGTCGATAACGCTTTTGTCACACCAATTCATTTTAGTGTGAATCTGCCTGGTACTTATGAATGAATGTTTTCAAAGTAAACACGTTTCATTAATAAGAAAAAAAACGGGTTGGACGCATATGTCCCTTTCCCTTTGGACGATAACACCATGCAAGTGCTTTATCAAGTATTTCTCACGAAAATCTTGTTAATTTTTGTCAACTTTTCAACTTTTTGGCATTCTTGCTTTCAACAAAAACAAATCAAGGTACTATCACTTAAATATAATAACTCCCTATGCCCCTCCCTCTGGATACCATCCTGATAGGATACCGTCTCTGCTTTAAATAAAAAGAAATTAACTTATTGGCACCCGTGCTTTCAAAAAAAAAAAATCGACGTAATTTCATTTAAATATGATAGCTCACTACCCCCCCCCCCTCTGGATACCACCTTGATAGGATGCCGTCTCTGATTTAAATTTAAAAAAAATCAGCTTTTTGGCATCCCTGCTTTCAATAAAAAAGTTCAAGATATTATCATTTAAATATAATATCTACCTACCCCCCGTCTGGATACCACCTCGATAGGGTACCGTGTCATCTTTCATTAGAAAAATAATTTACTTAATAATTAACTAGGTCACTATATGGTTCGAACAAACACGCAAAATAACGTTAAACGGCTTAGTGTTCCTTGGAAAAAAAATTCAGGGTATGAGTAAAGGGGTACAAAGACAACAACAAAAATGTCAAAATTGTTCAGATATATCTCAAATTATTGGAAAACTGAGTCATAGATTTGCCGTGGCATTCAATAAGATCCAAAGAATCTAATTAAAAGGGAGCACACACAAAAGTCGGATTAGGTCAATAGCCTGTGAGAAATCGCAAATTAACCAAGACAATGAAAAAGTCTTAATGGGGGGCCCTGGGTCTATCTAAATATTTCAATGGTTTCCCAGGGAATTGGATATCATTTTCTTCTGTCTCCACTTTAAATGAAAAAATTAATTATCTTTTTGGCATCCCTGCTTTCAATAAAAAAAATGAGGTATTATCATTTAAAAATGATAGCCCCCTATCCCCTATAGGCAATAATTTAAAATGTATTTATGAATCATATTTATGGGGTAAATTATGTTTTAATCTTTAATTCCCCAACCCTTTAAATTCAATTTTAAATAGATAAATTTTTTCTATGAAGAAGGTTTTTTTTTTTTTTGGGGGGGGGGGGGTTAAATATGCTAAGAATGAAGATTTTATTTTATATCGGGCGTTCAAAAATTGAGTATTAAACATTAAGAAAATCTTATCTAAAAACAGCAAAAAAAGCCTGCAAACTTACATTTCAGCTGTAGAAACAATCTGTCGGCTGTCAATTTCAAAATCCAACTGAAGGCTGAAGCTGTATAGTAGTGAATGCGTTCTATAATTCTATTCAAGTTGAAAATGAAATAATTTTCTACAAATCATGTAAGGAATAGCAATTGGGAATCTGCATTCGGAATGACTTAAACTCCTATCGTGAAGACGATACTGTTTATTGTCAACATATGACGAACTGGGTATATTGCAATATTTGCAATTGCATATTGCATCTGTCTGGTTTTTATGCAAAGTAATTGAAGAGACGAAAATTAATGAACAAGAGAGTAGTGAAGAATTAATGTATGCAAAGCAATATTTGGCAGGGAAAGTCACTGGTGATGATTTGCTAGGAGTGGCACAGTGATTGCGTGATTTTTAGGGATTCGGGGAACTAAATTTTTTTTCCTGGTGACGCATAGATTTTCGGGGAAACACCTGAAAATTCGGGGATAGTGCAAGCCCTGCTTGATTTCTTATCAGGAAAATCGAAATACTAAACCACACGAGAAGGAAAAGCTCCGACTTTGTGGTTGACGCAATAAAGAATTGCCGCAAAATTAATTTAAAGTCGACCAAACGCCGCCGTCTCTGCCGGCGGCGGTGCTCCTGGGGCGCGCCGGCGGCGTTCGACCGGGCCTCTCGTGGGTGGCGTTCGGTCGATCCGCCGGCGCGGTGCCGGGGTTTATTTATAGTTATAATAACCATTGTCTTCGCAACGCTGACGTAGAAACCAAATTGTCTTGTTACCCCAATAGTTGAATCGCTGATCTGATTCTTCCTCCCAAAATAATTGAAAACCATGACGATACCAGTCTCTTAGAAATAAACTAAAATCCCTTTTAGGGTGTTTTTTCAATCATACCAGGATAGATATTCTCTCACTGATCAAATTTATCATACTGACAAATAGAACATAGATTTCTTCTAGGGCGAGAGTCACAAATCTCTTCAAGACAAGAATTATAATCTTTAATTTGTACTGCATATCCTCTATGTAATTTACATGGATTACATAACTTACACTTTTCATCATACTCGTCAATAATTGTACAATTCTCACATGATGACCAGCTGCCTAGTGTATACGTGCATAATGGACATTCATAGAACATTTTTCCAGTGTTAACTCTTTTACAGCTAAAATGAAACTGATTTGCGATTGATAAATTGAGAGAGAGAGAGGGAGAGAGGAGAGACATCGTGTGACATCACAAGACCTGTTTGAACAGGATCTTCAAAATTCTAGATGTATTGTTCTCATCTAGATAGAATCTTAAATTTCTAAGGCAGTGTATTCAAAAGTAAATCCACAATATCATTTTGCTTTGTTTCAATTAATATATCAATAAATTTCTCATTATATCGTCAAGTATTCTTTGAGGAAATATTTTCCTTTGAAGAGATAACTCCAGAAAATCGTCATCTAGAATCAAGCATTTTTCCATAATCACAAGATTCAGTATAAGTTTCGCTTTCTCAAATTCATTCATTTTTTTCCGTCCTAACACTCACAACTGACTTCGGACTAACCAGGATTCTTTCTACTTCAAGAATATTCGATAACCTACAAAAAATCTAACAAGAAAAAAAGAGAACATTTTCGATTTTGAAACACTTTTATTATGTATGTAATACAACAATAACATATTACACATAATTACTAATACAACTTGTTCTCCTCAATATATTTCAATATCGCATTTAAAGCAGCTTGAAGTCTATGTATATGCACTATATCAACTTTCGCTACAAAGCCTAATTGTTCCTCCAATTCAAATTTACTTAATGATATCACATCATCCCATTCAAGGGTTAGTCGAGATTCTCTTGTAATTTCTACAGCTATGTTCGGTAGTCTCGTCTTTGCATCATGGCTGCTGCTACCATTATCAACTTCTAATAGTGTAAACATACCACTCATTATTGCAAATATATATCTTGTCAAATAAATGAGTATAATCAAACTGTTCTCTCTGAATTCGATTCTCTTACTAATATGAACTACATTGAAAATCTGTCCTTATATTATTTCTGGTTGCTATGAGTGGTTGTTAGGGCCTCATGGTTATTTTTAGTCCACCATATTTGGATTCCCGTTAGTAACATGAGCAGATTTATCGTCATAGGCTATTTTTAGATGTTCTGGCTGGAGTCCATTTGTCTTCCAAATATGGACTTCTCCCCGGACCAGCATCCTCCTCACTACTATCTTTAAACTATTTTAAACAAAATGGCTATCTCAAAATTTTGATCAGATGCATTTGGGGAAAAGGGGACTTAAGTCTAGGAGCTAGTTGTCCTCCGATCATTTTTTACTCTTAAAAAGAGAAGTCGAAATTCCAATTTACAATCGAATGAGCCCCCCTTATACTACCACTCCTTCTATAAAAACCTTATATGCCCCCTGGGCATAATTTAAGACACTTGCCCCCAGGTTCTGGTGGGCTGTGTTATCCCCGGAGTCTTTGTTGTATAATCTTTAGTCTATTTTGAACAAAATGGTTATATAAAAAATCGATTGGACGCATTTGGGGAAAAGAGGATTGTTAGGAGGAGGGTGGCTAGTTGCCATCGGACCCCTTTTGACTCTTAAAAAGGGAATTGGAACTTTGAATTTCAAATCATTTGAGTCCCCTCCGAAGATTATACGACCACTTCTTCCATAAAAATTTTATACTCGTATGTTCCCAGGACACAAATTACAACACTTCCCCTAGGCTCTGAAGGGGGGAGGGTTTACGTTGACCCCGAAATTTTGGCTGTCCGATCGTTGGACTATTTCAAACAAAATGGCAATCTCAAAATTTTGATCGGATGCATTTGCGGAAAAGAGGGTGCGTGTGGGGTGGAATAGATGCCCTCCAATTTCTTTTGACCTATTAAAAGATAACTAGAAATTTTTATTTCCAATAAAATGAGCTACCTCTGAAGTTTGTACTACCTTCCCTTACATAAAAACTTTATATGCCCCCGAGTCATACCTTAAAACACTTGCCCCCGGGCTCCGGCGGTTTGTGCCGACCCCAGAGTTTTTATTATTTTATGTTTCGACTATTTTCAACAAAATGCCTATATCAAAATATTTCATCGGATGGGTTTGGAAAAAAAAAGGGTGAGGGGGGGGAGGTCTAGTTGCCCTTCGATCTTTTTTTACTTTTAAAAAGTGAACTAGAACTTTCAATTTCCAATCAAATGAGCACTCTCTGAAGTTCATAGAGCATTTCGTGTATAAGAACCAAATATACCCCAGGGCATAATTTACAACGCCTGCCCCTGGGCCCTGGGGGCTGTATCGACCCAGTTTTTATTATCTAATGCTTAAACTATTTTTAACAAAATGGCTATCTCAAAATTTATATTGGGTGAGTTTGCGGGAAAAAGGACGTGGGGGGCTAGTTGCCCTCTAATCTCTTTCGAATTTTAGAAAGTGAACTGGAACATTCAATTTCCAATAAAATTAGCCCTGTCTGAAGTTTTTGCCAGCATCCCTTCTATAAGAACCATATATGCCCCAGGGCATAACTTACAACGCCTTCCCCCGGACCCAGGGGGTTGTGTCGACCTCCGATTTTTTTATATGATCTTTTAACTATTATTAACAAAATAACCATCTAAAATTTTTCGTGGGATTTATTTGTGGGAAAAGGGCGTGGGGGGAGGGGGGGCTAGTTGCCCTCCGGTCAGTTTCGTCTTATAAGAAGGGCAGTAGAACTTCTGATTTTCAATCAAATGAACCCCTTCTGAAGTTTATACGAGCAGCCTTTCCATAAAAACTATATATGCCCCCAGGGCATAACTTACAATTCCTGCCTCTGGGCTCTGGGGGGTTGTTTCCACCCTGGAGTTTTTGTTATCCATTCCTTGAACTAAGAATAACTTTTTATCCGATGTATTTGGGGGAAAAGGTCGGGGGGGCTATTCGCCCTCCTATCACATTTGGCATCTAAAAACGGCAGTATTACTTCTGATTTTCAATTTAATGAGCCCCCTCCGTAGTTTATACAACCATCGCTTCTATATGAAGTGTTTTGGGGGGAAAATTGGAGCCTAATGGCCTTGGAGCTAGTGGGGGGAACCTAGTTTCCATTGGATCACTTTTGACTCTTAAAAAGGGAACTAGAACTTTCAGTTTCTAATGATTGGATCCCCTCCGAAGTTTACACGACCACCTTTTCCGTAAAAAACTTATATGCCCCTTGGGCATGTGACAATCCTTCCCCCGGGTTTATGCGGGTGGGTGGGTGTTATGTTGACCCCGAAGTTTTGTCATCTGATCGTTGTATTATTTCAAACAAAATGGCTATCTCAGAATTTTGATCGAATGCATTTGGGAAAAGGGGGTGGGGGGGGGGGGTATATGCCCGCCGATCACTTTTGATGACTCTTAAAAAGGTAAATAGAAATTTCAATTTCCAATCGTATAAGCCACCTCTGATGTTTATACGACCGCCTCTTACATAAAACCATATCTGCCCCCCCCCCCGGGGCATAACTTACAACAATTCCCCCTTGCTTAGGGGGGTTGCGTTGACCCCTGAGCTTTTGTTATTTGATCTTTAAACTATTTTAAACAAAATGGCTATCTCAAAATTTTGATCAGAGACTTTTCGGGAAAAGGGGGCTTAGGGGGGGGGGCGCAAGTTTCCCTCCGATAAATTTTTACTTTTAAAAAGAGAACTAGAAATTTCGATTTACAATTGAATGAGCCCCCTCAAAAGTTTATACTACCATTCCTTCCATAAAAACCTTATGTGCCCCCGGGGCATAATTTACGACACTTGCCCCCAGGTTCTAGCGGGCTGTGTTATCACTCGAGTCTTTGTTATGTAATCTTAGGTCTATTTTGAACAAAATGGCTATATAAAAAATTCGATTGGACACATTTGGGGAAATACATTCTAAGACTGTGGTGAAAAATCCTCGTTTTTTCACCTTTTTTATTTTATTTTTCATTTTGTTATTTTCTTTCCTCTCTGAGTTTCATTTGACATTTGGGGAAAAGAGGGTTGGCAGGAGTGGGGAGGGGGATGCTAGTTGCCATCGGACCACTTTTGACCTAAAAAGGGATTTAGAACTTTCAATTTCTAATCGTTTGAGTCCCCTCCAGGTTTATGCGACCACTTCTTCCACACAAACTTTATATGCCCCCAGGACACAAATTACAAACCTTTCCCTGGCTCTGAAGGGGGGAGAGGTTACGCTGACCCCGAAATTTTGGTTGTCTGATCGTTGGACCATTTCAAACAAAATGACAGTCTCAAAATTTTGATCGGATGCTTTTGCGGTAAAGAGGGTGTGTGTGTGGGGGAGGGGGAGGGATAGATGCCCTCCGATTTCTTTTGACTTATAAAAAGGTAAATAGAATTTTCAATTTCCAATGAAATGAGCCTACTCTGAGGTTTATACTACCTTCCCTTACATAAAAACTTTATATGCCCCCAGGCCATACCTTAAAACACTTGCCTTCGGGCTCTGGGGGTTTTAGTCGACCTTGGAGTTTTTATTATTTGATGTTTGAACTATTTTCAACAAAACGGCTATATCAAAATCTTTCATCGGATGGGTTTGCAAAAAAGGTCGCGGAGGGAGGGGGGCCTAGTTGCCCTTCGATCCCTTTTGACTTTTAAAAAGTGAACGAGAACTTTCAATTTCCATGAGCCCTCATGTTGCGCATGAAAATCAAATGAGCCCTCTGAAGTTTATATGGATATTTTTCTATAAGAACCATATATACCCCCAGGGCATAATTGACAACGCCTGCCCCTGGGCCCTTGGTGTTGTGTTGACCCAGTTTTTATTATCGAATGCTTGAACTATTTTTAATAAAATGGCCATCTCAATATTTTTATCGGGTGGGTTTGGGGGAAAAAGAGCATGGGTGGCAAGTTGCCTTCTGATCTCTTTCGAATTTTAAGCAGTGAACTGGAACATTCAATTTCCAATCAAATTAGCCCTCTTTGAAGTTTTTGCGTGCATCCCTTCTATAAGAACCATATTTGTCCCTTGGCGTAACTTACAACGCCTGCCCCCGGGTCGGGGGGTGTTGTGTCGACCTCGGAGTTTTGTTATATGATCTTTGAACTATTTTTAACAAAATGGCCATCTCAAATTTTTATCGGATGTATTTGGGGGATAAGGGCGTGGGAGGGATAGTTGCCCTCAGATCACTTTTGACTCTTAAAAAGGGCATTTGTCTAAAAAAGGGCATTTGTCAAAGGCAACGCTATAGCGTTGCCTTTGACAAATGAGATCGTACCGGAGCAGATTGCCGTTATCTGCCATTTTACAGAACAAAATATCAATTTTTGTGCCAAAGAGACTAAAATATAATGGGATTAAAATTATAAACAGAAATGTACTCAGGGGGATTTGCCTCAGGGTCTGCCTTCCTGAAATTGTACATTTTCTGAATTTATGGGAACTTCTTATTCAAATTGTCAAATAAAATTAGTTTTTTTCATTATTACCGTACCCCCTAAAAACAATCGTATACACGTGACTACATAAGGTGGCTAATTGATTCTCCATGGTCTAAAACCCTATACTGGAGATTTTGACCTCACCCTATTGAAAAACAAATAACATTGCTCTTTTGCCATTGGTGGATCCAGGGGGGAGCGGGCCCCCGAAGATTTTCTCTGGTGCCTTTATTCCTTGTTTTGTTTTTTTTACTCTTTTTTAGAATCAATTTGGTCAATTATTGGCACCTTTGTCGCTTTGCCCCCCCCCCCCCCAAGATTTTGCTCATTGGCTTCCTTGTCACATTTGACCTCCTCCAAGATTTTGCTCTAGATCTGCCCCTGTTTTGCATAGGTAGCAGTGATGGGTCTCATATTTTTTATTTTTTTTCTGCCGGGCTACCAAGCTACAATAAGATCGCATAGACATGTTTAATGGATCATTTTAAAGCTAATGTTTATATCTACGTGTTTCTGATCATCTTGATAACAATGGTTTTAAAAAAAATCAAATCGTCCGGGGTTTTCCAGCTGAACTAGACTAATTTTGAAGCTCTGAGTGTAAAAATGACCTTGGTTTTGCTCAATCAGGTCAGGATATTTTGCGTAAAAAAACAAATTTCTGCGGATCATCAGCTGATGATCCGCAGAAACGATTTTTTCCGTTTTCCTCAAGAATAACATTCAACGTATCCAAATTCAGTTTTTATTTACTCCATCAAATTTGATAAGCATAATTCACAATATTGGTAAATGAATGAGCGTTACTTGGCACAAAATTTTTGAGTTCACGGTATAAATTAGTGTTTCTTCGATTCCTGTGTGTGAGCAGCTGCTGGGTTGTCTCTCTTCAGCGACCATCAGTAATCCACCATCATGACTGCATCCCAACTTTCCTGCTACCTATCCTTCATTTGGCGCATGTCCTGATGGAAACTTTCTCCCTGCTCGTCGCTCATCGCCCCAAGGTATTCAGGAAACTTCCCCATGTGTGAGAACAGGATGTACATCTTTATACTCACCAAACACACACGTTTTTAGAATGTTTTTATTATGCTGCTGACGAGTATGGCGTGGTTTGAAGTCTTTGTATTCCCCAGTAAGTTGTTTGCCACCCGCAAAACCGATTTCCTTGCGGCGCACTCTGGTTTGTTGATTAGTTTTTCTAGCTCTGTGTCCTTTATGAGCTGCCGTATCTGTGGGCCATCGAAAATGCCGGACTTTAGCTTCTCAATGGTCATTCGAGGAAAGGCTCTGCACAGTTAGCTGAAGCACCTTCCATCCTTATCCAGAGCGTGTGTGATCTACTTTATTAATCCAAGCTGCATGTGTAGTGGTGGGATCAATATTTTCTCCCGTCAATAAGAGGTTCGTTTATGATGTTTATTGCCCCAGATACTAACTACTCTAGTCCCGGCCAATCATTCTTTACATAGTTCTTGGATCTGTCTCAACTTTTCCTCATACATATAAAGCATTCGTGAACCCGTACTGCTGACCAAGTAGAAAGTTCACCGTAGTAGAAGGGGGGGTACCAGCCCCACCCCTCACCCCTGCTGCCACCTATAACTTTTTTGCACCCCATATATGGGCCTAGAGTCCCTAGGGAGAACACGTGGTTAATTAAAGCGATTGGGAATTTGGAACACCTGTGCTGTCAGTCATTAATCAAATTGTTTCCAGGCAAAGTTTAATAAAGTCTGATAGGTACTGTCAACATTTCTCCAGGAATAGATCCAAGTCATTAATGTATTTGCCTCGGAAACAGTTCTACTGGTCGAACTCCAAAAGATATTAATAACCAAACGCCCTGGAAACAGTTCTCCAAGAAACATCTTAGCGATGAATTGTTATAGCGCGCGAAAAGTTTTCTTTGTAATTTCAATGTGAAAGCACAGGGATGCCAAACATAAAAGGAACACGCTGAAATTACGTTTAGGGATTATTTGGGCGAAACTGTTTTAGACATTTTAGGGAATTATTTCGGCGAAACAGATAGAGACATTTTAAAAGAAGATTTTAGAAGAGAATTTGAGGGTCAAACTCTGTGGTCGTTATAATACACAAGTTCCATTTGAACAATGTTGTGAGGTCCTCTACCACAACCCCAAAGGCTTCCAATCCCCCTACCCAACCCCGAAGGGTTCCGATCCCCCTACCCAACCCCGAAGGGTTCCGATCCCCCATACCCCAACCCCGAAGGAAGCCCCCGGTCCTCAAAGGGCCACCGGCGCCCCCAAAGGCCCATCCCCGACCCCCAAAAGCCCTCCCCGGGCCCCCCAAAGGCCCATCGAGCTCCCAAAGGACCAACGGGGTCCCAAAGGCCCTCCACCGGTCCCCAAATGCCCCCCAGGCTCCCAACTGCCCCCCCGGACCCCCAAGGCCCTCCCCGGCCCCCAAGGTCCACCGGGCTCCCAAAGGACCAATCGGTCCTCAAGTGCCCCCCAGACCCCCAAAGGCTCTCCCTGTGCCCCACAGGCCATCCCCCGGTCCCCAAAGGTCTCCCAGGCCAGAGAAGCGCCGCTAGGATGTGCCTTGGGCCTGGAAAGTGGCGCAAGGTGTGCCGCAGGGATGTGCCGTGGGTCAAGGCAGCGCCACAGGAGATGCGCCGCATGGAGGCACCGCAGGAAAGCGCCGCAGGATGCGCCGCAGGGATGCGCCGCAAAAAAAGTAAACTAAAAAGTAAAAATTTCGAAATGTTATCCCCCAAACGCCCTCCTCAGACCCCCAGTTTACCTTGTCACAGTTACATTTTCTGGATTTTTCAAAGTTCATTTCGGTTTTCTTTCATTGAAATGCAAGAGTTGGAATATTTCAGTAGTGTTTTGTCGTGGTTTACCATGTCACAGTTACATTATCTTGATTTTTCAAAGTTCATTTAGGTTTTCTTTCATTGAAATGCAAGAGATGGAATATTTCAGTAGTGTTTTGTCGTGTTTTACCTTGTCACAGTTACATTCGCTTGATTTTTCAAAGTTCATTTTGGATTTCTTTAGTTGAAATGCAAGAGTTGGAATATTTAAGAAGAGTTTTATCGTGGTTTACCTTGTCACAGTTACATTCTCTTGATTTTTCAAAGTTCATTTTGTATTTCTTTCGTTGAAATGCAGGAGTTGGAATATTTCAGTAGTGTTTTGTCGTGGTTTACCTTGTCACATTTTAATTTTCTGGATTTTTCAAAGTTCATTTAGGTTTTCTTTCATTGAAATGCAAGAGTTGGAATATTTCAGTAGTGTTTTGTCGTGGTTTACCTTGTCACAGTTACATTTTCATGATTTTTCAAAGTTCATTTTGAATTTCTTTCATTGAATTGCAAGAGTGAGAATATTTCAGTAGCGTTTTGTCGTGGTTTACCTTGTCACAGTTACATTCCCTTGATTTTTCAGTTCATTTTCGATTTCCTTCGTTGAAATGCAAGAGTTGGAATATTTCAGTAGTGTTTTGTCGTGGTTTACCTTGCCACAGTTACATTCCCTTGATTTTTCAAAGTTAATTTTCGATATCTTTCTTTGAAATTCAAGAGTTTGAATATTTCAGTAGTGTTCTGTTGTGGTTTACCTTGTCACAGTTACATTCTCTTAATTTTTAAAGTTTATTTTGGATTTCTTTCATTGAAATGCAAGAGTTGGAATATTTCAGTAGTGTTTTGTGGTGGTTTATCTTGTCACAGTTACATTTTATTGTTGTTTCAAAGTTCATTTTGGATTTCTTTCTTTGAAATGCAAGAGTTGGAATATTTCAGTAGTGTTTTGTCGTGGTTTACCTTGTCACAGTTACATTTTCTTGTTTTTTCAAAGTTCATTTTGAATTTCTTTCATTGAAATGCATGAGTGGGATTATTACAGTAGTGTTTGTCGTGTTTCACCTTGTCACAGTTACATTTCTTGATTTTTTAAAGTTCATTTAGGTTTTATTTATTTGAAATGCAAGAGCCGGAATATTACAGTAGGGTTTTGTCATGGTTTAATATGTCACAGTTACATTATCTTGATTTTTAAAAGTTCATTTTGAGTTTCTTTCGTTGAAATGCAAGAGCTGGAATATTTCAGTAGTGTTTTGTCGTGGTTTTCCTTGTCACAGTTACATTTTCTTGATTTTTCAAAGTTCATTTTGGAATTCTTTAATTGAAATGAAAGAGTGGGATTATTTCAGTAGTGTTTTGTCATGGTTTACCTTATCACAGTTACATTCTCTTAATTTTTCAAAGTTCATTTTGAATTTCTATCGTTGAAATGCAAGAGTTGGAATATTTCAGTAGTGTTTCTTCTTGGTTTACCTTGTCACAGTTACATTATCTTTATTTTTCAAAGTTAATTTTGAATTTCTATCGTTGAAATGCAAGAGTTTGAATATTTCAGTAGTGTTTTGTCGTGGTTTACCTTGTCACAGATACATTGTCATTATTTTTCAAAGTTAATTTTGAATTTCTGCCCTTTACATGAAAGATCTGAAATATATCAGGAGTTTTTTGTCGTGTTTTACATTGTAACTGTCACATTCTCTTTATTTTTTAAAGTTTATTTTGTATTTCTTTCGTTGAAATGCAAGAGTTGGAATATTTAAGTAGTGTTTTGTCTTGTTTTACCTTGTCATAGTTACATTCTAATGATTTTTCAAAGTTCATTTTGGTTTTCTTTCATTGAAATGCAAGAGTTGGAATATTTCAGTAGTGTTTTCTCGTGTTTTACCTTGTCACAGTTACATTATATTGATTTTTCAAAGTTCATTTTGGATTTCTATAGTTGAAATGAAAGAGTTGGAATATTTCAGAAGCGTTTTGTCGTGGTTTACAATGTCACAGTTACATTCCCTTGATTTTTCAAAGTTCATTTTGAATTTCTTTCATTGAAATGCAAGAGTTGGAATATTTCAGTAGTGTTTTGTCGTGGTTTACATTGTCACAGTTACATTTTCTGGATTTTTCAATGTTCATTTAGGTTTTCTTTCATTGAAATGCAAGAGTTGGAATATTTCAGTAGTGTTTTGTCGTCGTTTACCTTGTCACAGTTACATTTTCTTTATTTTTCAAAGTTCATTTAGATTTTCTTTCATTGAAATGCAAGAGTTGGAATATTTCAGTAGTGTTTTGTCGTGTTTTACCTTATCACAGTTACATGCCCTTGATTTTTCAAAGTTCATTTTGGATTTCTTTAGTTGAAATGCAAGAGTTGGAATATTTCAGTAGTGTTTTGTCGTGGTTTACCATGTCACAGTTACATTCCCTTGATTTTTCAAAGTTCATTTTGAATTTCTTTCATTGAAATGCAAGAGTTGGAATATTTCAGTAGTATTTTGTCGTGGTTTACCTTGTCACAGTTACATTTTCTTGATTTTTCAAAGTTTATTTCGGTTTTCCTCCATTTAAATGCAAGAGTTGGAATATTTAAGTAGTGTTTTCTCGTGGTTTACCTTGTCACACTTACATTCTCATGATTTTTCAAAGTTCATTTTGTATTTCTTTCGTTGAAATGCAAGAGTGAGAATATTTCAGTAGCGTTTGTCGTGGTTTACCTTGTCACAGTTACATTCCCTTGATTTTTCAAAGTTTATTTTCGATTTCCTTCGTTGAAATGCAAGAGTTGGAATATTTCAGTAGTGTTTTGTAGTGGTTTACCATGTCACAGTTACATTCCCTTGATTTTTCAAAGTTCATTTTCGATTTCATTCGTTGAAATGCAAGAGTTGGAATATTTCAGCAGAGTTATGTTGTGGTTTACCTTGTCACAGTTACATTCTATTAATTTTTCAAGGTTCATTTTGGATTTCTTTCATTGAAATGCAAGAGTTGGAATATTTCAGTAGTGTTTTGTTGTGGTTTACCTTGTCACAGTTACATTTTCTTGTTTTTTCAAAGTTCATTTTGAATTTCTTTCGTTGAAATGCAAGAGTTGGAATATTTCAGTAGTGTTTTGTCGTGGTTTACCTTGTCACAGTTACAGTTTCTTGTTTTTTCAAAGTTCATTTTGAATATATTTCATTGAAATGCAAGAGTTGGAATATTTCAGTAGTGTTTTGTCGTGGTTCACCTTGTCACAGTTACATTTTCTTGATTTTTCAAAGTTCATTTCGGTTTTCTTTCATTGAAATGCAAGAGTTGGAATATTTCAGTAGTTTTTTGTCGTGGTTTTCCTTGTCACAGTTACATTTTCTTGATTTTTCAAAGTTCATTTTTAATTTCTTTATTTGAAATGCAAGAGTTGGAATATTTCAGTAGTTTTTTGTCGTGGTTTACATTGTCACAGTTACATTCTCTTTATTTTTCAAAGTTCATTTTGAACTTCTTTCGTTGAAATGCAAGAGTTGGAATATTTCAGTAGCGTTATGTCGTGGTTTACTTTGTCACAGTTACATTCTCTTTATTTTTCATAGTTCATTTTGAATTTCTTTCATTGAAATGCATGAGTTGGAATATTACAGTAGTGTTATGTCGTGGCTTACCTTGTCACAGTTACATTCCCTTGATTTTTCAAAGTTCATTTTCGATTTCCTTCGTTGAAATGCAAGAGTTGGAATATTTCAGTAGTGTTTTGTTGTGGTTTACCTTGTCACAGTTACATTCACTTGATTTTTCAAAGTTCATTTTGAATTTCTATAGTTGAAATGCCAGAGTTGGACTATTTCACTAGCGTTTTGTCGTGGTTTAACTTGTCACAGTTACATTCTCTTGATTTTTCAAAGTTCATTTTGGATTTCTTTCATTGAATTGCAAGAGTTGGAATATTTCAGTAGTGTTTTGTCGTGGTTTACCTTGTCACAATTACATTCCCTTGATTTTTCAAAGTTCATTTTTAATTTCTTTCGTTGAAATGCAAGAGTTGGAATATTTCAGTAGTGTTTTGTTGTGGTTTACATTGTCACAGTTACATTCGCTTGATTTTTCAAAGTTCATTTTGGATTTCTTTAGTTGAAATGCAAGAGTTGGAATATTTCAGTTGTGTTTTGTCGTGGTTTACCTTGTCACAGTTACATTCCCTTGATTTTTCAAAGTTCATTTTGAACATCTTCCGTTGAAATGTAAGAGTTGGAATATTTCAGTAGTGTTTTTTAATGGTTTACCTTGTCACATAAACATTCTTTCTATTTTTCAAAGTTAATTTTGAATTTTTTCATTTAAATGAAGTAGTTGGAATATTTAAGTAGTGTTTTGTCGTAGTTTACTTTGTCACAGTTACATTCTCTTAATTTTTCTAAGTTCATTTTGCATTTCTATCGTTGAAATGCAAGAGTTGGAATATTTCAGTAGTGTTTTGTTGTAGTTTAAAATGTCAAAGTTACATTCTCTTAATTTTTCAAAGTTCATTTTTAATTTCTTTCAATGAAATACAAGAGTTGGAATATATCAGTAGTGTTTTGTTTTGGTTTGCCTTGTCACAGTTAAATTTTCTTGATTTTTCAAAGTTCATATCGGTTTTCTTTCATTGAAATGCAAGAGTTGGAATATGTCAGTAGTGTTTTGTCCTGGTTTACCTTGTCACAGTTACAGTCTCTCGATATTTCAAAGTTAATTTTGTATTTCTTTAGTTGAAATTAAAGAGTTGGAATATTTAAGAACCGTTTTGTCGTGGTTTACCTTGTCACAGTTATATTCTCTTAATTTTTCAAAGTTCATTTTGAATTTCTTTCGTTGAAATGAAAGAGTGGGATTATTTCAGTAGTGTTTTGTCGTGGTTTAACATGTCACAGTTACATTCCCTTGATTTTTCAATGTTCATTTTAAATTTCTTTCATTGAAATGCAAGAGTTGGAATATTTCAGTAGTGTTTTGTCGTGGTTTACTTTGTCAGAGTTACATTCTATTTATTTTTCAAAGTTCATTTTGAATTTATATCTTTGAAATGTAAGAGTTGGAATATTTCAGTAGTGTTTTGTTGTGGCTTACCTTGTCATTGTTACATTCTTTTGATTTTTCAAAGTTCATTTTGAATTTTTTTCATTGAAACGCAAGAGTTGGAATATTTCAGTAATTTTTTGTCGTGGTTTACCTTGTCACACTTACATTCAATTGATTTTTCAAAGTTCATTTTGAATTTCTTTAGTTGAAAAGCAAATGTTGGAATATATAAGTAGTGTTTTGTTGTGGTTTACCGTGTCACAGTTACAGTGTCTTTATTTTTCAAAGTGAATGTCGGTTTTCTTTAATTGAAATGAAAGAGTTGGAATATTTCAGTCGTGTTTTCTCGTGGATTAAAAAGTCGCAGTTACATTCGCTTGAGTTTTCAAAGTTGACTTTTTATTTCTTTATGTGAAATGTAGGAGTTGGAATATTTCAGAAGAGTTTTGTTATGGTTTACCTTGTTACAGTTATATTCTCTTGATTTTTCACATTTCATTTTTTATATCTCCCGTTGAAATATAAGAGTGAGATTATTTCAGTATTATTTCCTCATAGTTTACCACGTCACAGTTTCATTTTCTGTATTTTTAAAATTTCATTTCGGTCTTTTTTAATTCAAATGCAAGATTTAGAATATTTCAGTAGTGTTTTCTTGTGGTTTACCTTTTCACAGTTAAATTTGATTGATTTATTAAACTACATTTTGTATATCACTAGTGGAAATGAAAGAGTTGGAATATTTCGGAAGAGTTTTGTCAGGGTTTACCTTGCCACAGTTAGAGTATATTGATTTTTAAATGTTCATCTTGAATTTCTATCATTGAAATAAAAGAGTGGGATTATTTCAGTAGTGGTTTGTCATGTTTTAACATGTCACGTTTACATTCCCTTAATTTTTCAAAGTTCATTGTGGTTTTCATTCATTAAAAGTCAAGAGTTTAAATATTTCAGTAGTGTATTGTTGTGGTTTAATTTGTCACACTTACATCCTTATAATTTTTCAAAGTTCGTTTTGCATTTCTTTAATTGAAATACAAGAGTTGGAATATTTCAGTAGTGTTTCGTCATGGTTTACCTTGTCATAATTTCATTCTTCTGCTTTTTCAAAGTTCATTTTGGATTTCTTTCATTGAAATGCAAGAGTTTGAATATTTCAGTAGTTTTTTCTTGTGGTTTACCTTGTCACACTTACATTTTTTCTTTATTTTTGTTATGTTAGGTTAGGTTAGGCTAGATCAAGTTTGGTTAGGTTAGGTTAAGT